>NW_010105675.1:85214-145947 GCF_000699245.1 Pterocles gutturalis | reverse complement strand
ATCTGGCTTTTGCTCTCTTGCCAGATGAACACTGTCCATACTGAAAGCCAAGGGCACACAGGGCTGGATAGCAGAGAATAACACTTCTTGGTCACTTTCATTAAAATTACTTACTTTTCACAGTATTCAATATAATTCAGCTTGTGCATCAGACTTCTCTTCAGAACTCATTCCCTGTACCCAGCTGAGAAAACTAATTATATCTAAACATTTAAAAAAGCTTCCTGGGAGCGTAACAGATGATCAGTGAGGTCTAAACCTCAGGAACACTTCTCTGCATGCGAGTCTTCCATGTCAACTCAGATCTTTTAATTTTTCAGAGATGTTCTGGGATTTGAGCACTTACTTAAGCCAACATTTTCCATTCTCAACCGTTCAAAACAGATTTTTATAATTAAACCCAAGTGATGGCACAGTGGGAACCACTTGGATGATGAGCTGCTACACAAGTCAGTCTGTCAAGACAAATCAGTTTGGTATATATCAACTTAGAAAAATAAACTCTGTATTCATGGTAGAACTCATTTAAGTTAACAGTGGATTATGGATAATTCCCTCAGCACAATGCACACCCTCAACAAAAGGTTATTTTTTTCATCAAAATCTGATTTGTAATTGCTGAACAGGAAAAAAAAGAGAAAGAAACAAAGAAAAATGTTCAATCTGCCCTTAGAAATGAACAAAACTCGTATGTAAAGCCAAACGCTGCTGCGCACGTGGGCTGTGCTGAATCCACTCTAATTGTATTTGCCCTGCACACACTGTCCTACAGAAGGGCAGTAGAAGCAAACATTAACCAAATCACAATGAAGGTCCTTTCTGCATGTCAAGAAAGGAAAGAAATGCAACAGATGTGGAAGAAAGTATAAGATGTTGAATGAAACAAATCACAGTTAGCTACTCAGCATTTTTTGAGAGAAGGCAGACCATATTCGCACCTAGGGGTCTAACTGAAAGCCTCTGACTTCAGCGGGATTTTGGATCACATCCAATGGATGTGAAGATACACCATCATTAATACCCAAAATGTCACCTTTTAAAAACTTTATAAACAGACAAATACAAGAAAGAGTAAAAAAGGAGTTGACAGGCAAGAGGAACTGCTGAAGGAAAAATCAAGGTTAAAAAAAAAGACAAACCATTAATGCTCTTAAGACTGATTACGCAATTTGGTGATGGAGACCACATCTCAGAGGCAGATGAGAGCCTGAGTTATGGCTTCAGGTTCCTAGACCCTCAGACACTAAAATTCAACCATCGGCTTCCTGCTTTGCACAGAAACCTATTCAAAAGTTTGGGTTCAGAGAAACAGGCAGAAAAATAGTGGCTTGTTGCCTATTTATTGAAACACATTCACATCGCTTTCCTTATGTTGTTTGCATTTGTTCTTCCTACTTGCTCTGTGTTTCTGCGCCCAGATGAAGTACAGTACGACAAGCTGACACAACAGCTGTACCAGTGTTATTCCATGTCTAACTCTCAGAACTCGCTTGTGTTTAGTTTGATCAGGAACAGGGGACGGATTCTTCTTTTGCCTAAACTGTTTTTCCTTCTTTTCATTTAAAGTTTTCTCTTGACATTATAAACAGTGTTTTAGGCAGGCAGGTAATTAAATGTTCATTAAAATAACTAATTAGAGTAGCACCAAAAATACAAGATTTTTATCCAGTGCCCTAAGGGCTAGGGTCTTCAGAGGGAAAAAAGTCAATTTGAACCAGAGAACTGACAGGAACCGGGACCTCTAATAAGAGTCTCAAATGAAGTCTAAGCTCCAATTGATGTACCAGAATTAGAACATCTTCTGTGGTCACCAGCAGATGTTATTGCACAACTTCAAAGCTAAACACTAAGTACAGAAGAAAATAAATATTCTTCTCTACTAAGAAGGGGATTAGCACATCACAGTGAAGCCTGCAAAATACATATCTAACTTCTAATTGTAGCTCTCAGCATTCTAATTACTTATTTGCCCACCGCACACATATACATGCCCCTTTGCTGAAAACTGCAGGATGGGTCTGTGCTCACAGAGCTGTTGGACATTAAGTCGCACAATCTCATTCTGTGTGCACTGACTGCGGCTGTGGAGGTGCTGCTTACAGAGCCAGTTCAGTCCTCATCACAGCAGGCAGAAAGGGCAGACTCACAAGCTCCTGTTACTTAAAAATTTAAAAAGAATGCAGAGGTTTGCCCATCATGTATAAGATGAGACTTACTCTGTCAGACAGTTTTCAACATTGTTGGCAAATAAATGCTTTTATAAAACTGCAGAGATTGCATTTATGATCTGATATAAAAATCAACAGATGACTGTCAAGTTATTATAATGAAGAACTTGTTCGACAGGATTACATTCATTACTGTAAGTGATTTACATCCTATAAATCACTTCTTTGGGGATTTACTTTAATTTTCCTTTGGCTGGCAGTGCTACTCATTCTGTTCCCGCTATTTTGGAGATGAAAGTTTGGAACATCTCACATATGTAGAATGCATAAATATTACGAGACAGGCTGAGAAAAGCTGTCCTGTTTGTCAAGTGCCTTTGGCTAAAGGAAATTTTGAGCTTCTTGTACCATCTGTGTCCATATCCACATACACTCGCCACATGCAACCCTGTTCATGCAGTACCATCCCCAGAGCCAGGTCCCCAGCCGGCTGCAGCTTGGCCCATCTCCCCAGATCTCAGCGGATCTTGGCTGATTCCTGTCAGGTGAGAATCTTGTGTCCCACCCCAGGAATTATTTCTATAGCTTTATTCAGGTGGTGCAATGCTGGAAGAAGACTCACAATAACCTGAAAACAATCTACTACCAGTGTCAATGGAGGAGAAGAAACACACTAAACATGTTGCAGCCTGGAATAGAGCAAAGGTGGGTTTTGTGTGTCCCAAAACTCCTGCCCATAGTGCCAGAAAAGGGAAATCTAGGCTAGGCTGGGCCTAAAGTAATAGGAAAGCATTACAAGCAGAAATCATGGTCATGTCTTATTTGCAATCAAGCTAAATCAAAGGGGAAAGGTACCTGTAAAGTCTGGATAAACAAAATTTGATGTGGTGCAGAACACAGAATCAAAATCCAAGGGACAATAGACCTGGAAATGGAGAGTAAGTCCATCACAGTCCTAAAGGCTTCAGGTACCTCTCTGTAATTAAAGCTTGTCTCCAGATTTAGTCTACAGAATGTAATGGGGAGATATGAATGAATAAAAACTATTTAATACGTGAAAGGTTGCAAGACTGAATCCTAATGCCCGAGCTCTTCCCCCAGTAACTCCCAGATAACCTTGCTGCTCAGCAGCTCCGTGTGCTCCAGCTTCCTTACCAGGAATGCAAAAGGACAGCCGGCGACTTTGAAGTTTGTATGATCACTGCAAGCTTTGTCTCGCCCTCATCCCTTTCACTGTCTCTTGGATTTCAGTACAAACTTCACGTACCCAGATGGAAAAGCAGAATTTTGAGTGGATCTATTCTGCCTCTGAAAGCCTCTCAGGGATGGAGGTCCTGTTCACAGAAGGTGCAGAGAACGATAGGAAACACAGAGCATTAGCTCTCTTGGATACATAAAGAGTGATATAACTGTGTATCAGTGTTATATGGATGAAAGGGTATTATCATACTTTGAAATGAAAGCCTTTAAAAGTGAAGGCTAAAGGGGTAAAAACTGATACCGAACTCTGATGAAGTTTCACCTTGAAATTAGCTCTTTGGGAATCATAAGGATGAAACAGCATCAAGTTGAAGGGGAACTGCACTGCCTTGGCAAACTGACCATGACCAAATTACTTTGGATGAGCGAGGGAGGCTTGCGAATACCTGCTGGACCCCATGTGCCACGCTGGGTCTCTGATGGGAAGTTAAAACAACAGAAAATGTTCTAGATGAAATCCTTATGTACTCCTCAGAAAGGCTGAATCGTACCGACTTCTCCACAGAAATCATATTATGGAAAAGACAAGCCACATCTAGGAAAGTTCTCTAAAAATTCATACTTTCCTTATTTGTTCTCTTTTTTTTCCCCCTAAAAGCAGCTGGAATACAGAATAACCCAGGAGAGCCAGCAAAAACACCGTACTTCCAAAAATACCCTCTCAGCTGGGGCTGGGCAGACAGGCACGCTTTCCGAGGGGCCACAAGCCATGTGTCCAGCCGTTCAGAAACCAGCCTTGCCATCTAGCAAGGCCCTGAAGCTTTTGGTGACAATGATGGGAGACGCGGTTGCGGGCAGCTGAGCAGCTCCAGGAAGCCCAAGCGCCTTGCGTGCCTGCAGCAGAACAGCTGCACTATGGCGGCTCCTGGTAATCATCCCCATCCCTTTCCCAGCACTGGGGGGAGCTGACTGCTCCCTCACCTCCATCTGGAGCAGCAGCTGGACATGACATGCCAAAGGAAAAAATTCTAGTGGGGCAAAAATAAAAATCTCTCAACAAGACAATTTTTGTGCCAGGAAATGTTACCAACCTAAATCCCATAGGGTCTCACTAACTAGTAATTTAATTACTCAAATCCCTTTCCAAAGGCACAGTATTTTCCCCTGAAGAAGGGGCTGGTGACCGGCAGCCCTTTACAGAAAGGAATGTTTATGTGGTTTTTCACGTTCCTCTCCCTTCCTTTCCCCTCCCAATTAAAACAACTTGCCTTTGCTCTCTGAGCACTTACTTTGCCCCTCAAATCTCCTTTCGTACAAGCCGTTCTCTCTATTTTAGCCTATGGTGGCAGGGGGACCCGCAGGGCTGTGCCTGCCCCCCACCTGGCTTTGCTCCTGCCACCCATCCACTCCCCGTGGTTTGCAGCGCAGTGGGCAGCAGCTCTCCCAGATGCTGGTGTGGCCCCATGGAGCAGCGCAGGGGACCCCAGCCCTGGCTGGCTGCGAGCCCAGGCAACATGGCCCAACCTGCTTTGCCTAAGCTAGAAGGAAGGCTTAACCCATTCGTGCTGTGCCACCTATGGCAAACTGCAGCAATCTGTCCTATGCAGTAATATTTAAAATACTCCATCCTCCACGACGGAAGGGAACAGTCAAGTCACCAAAAATAATCAGGTCTCTAGTCCAAAGGCTGACAAGACCCGTTCTTGTTTCAGAAGGCTGCACTGCCCTCTGCTTTAAAACCTGCAGTCAACTCAATGAAGTCACGGGTCCTTTGGGGAGGTTATCAGGCTTTTAAATACACAGCTTGCTCTCTAAGAAAATGAACAAACACATCAGCCCCATGTTTCTGCTGGAAATGTGCATTGTTATCTTTAGCAAAAAGACATCAATTTTATTTTCAGCAAAAAGCTCCAGGGAACAGTGCTTATAACCAAAAACTATGTTATTTCTCAAACAGCCAAGAACAGTTGCCTTCACTGGGGCTGGAACGCTTGGCTAAATTACACAGACCCCAGCAAGAGTGCAGCCTCTCCCAGGCAGTCCCTGTGGGAGCAGCCCCGGAGCCCTGTCACTGGGTGCCACGCTCCCTCTGCCAACAGCCCTGCCTGGGGGAGCCGTACAAGGTCCCTGCATTGCGGCACACCTGGTTCCCAGGGCAGCACGGGCTTTAATCGCTGCAGAAATCAGAAAGCGTGCTGCCAGGCTGAACTAACAAGACATACTGTGTGAGAAACAGCTCTCGTCTCCTCTCTCTGAATTCACAGGATATTTGAGCAAGAAAATTGGATTTAAGTTGGAAGTTCATGTAGAAATACAATGTTTGGAAACGTCAAACTATTTAAAAATACAACTTTAAGCCGAGCCTCAACATAGTGAGCCATTGTACCCTTCTGCACAAGGCGAAGAGCAAAGTAAAAGCTCTTGGCAGCTCTTCCCACGATGGACTGGTCCTTCCAGACGCAGGCTGCATGATGGGCAGGCATTTCCCTGGTCTCTAACACTTCTATGCTCTTATCCCCGCAGAATCAGCTTCCAACGAAAACAAGGTTAGCAAAGCACTCTGACTTGTGTCAAAACTCTCTCCATGTTTTACCTAGGTAGATGATACCCAATGAACAGATTCAATGCTATCTGTACACAGTGTTTAGGACTACATTTTTCATTTCTGTTGCTCAATCTTTCATCTTCATACACTATGCTTGTTTTTAGACAGACCTTTCTCTTCTCCAAGTCTACCACCTCCCGCCTCAACAACCAAGCGCAGAGGAATCACATACAGTCACCTGGCAATGCCACCTCAACCGTGCAAGCTCCAACAGGGCGCAGTGTGAATGGGGAACCCAGCTGGTGACCACGCTTAGGCCACTGTAGGAATCTCTTTGTTCTCTCCAATGGGGAAGTTGTCTCTGCAGTATGACTCTCCTTCCACCAAAGTGAGACTCACCAGAACACTGCACAAGTTCTCGCAAATTGCTGTTTTCTGGACACATTGCTTTTATTTGCACAAACATGCCTGCTCCATCTGCTCAGCTTCAGGCACATTATTAAAGCTGTGGCAACCTGAAAACCTTCCACTCTCTACACAAAGAGCAATGTGACTTCAATGATGATGTTTCTGGAAGGAACTGGCGCCAGCAGGAGAAATGAGGAATTCACCATCAGCTATGGTGTGAGCTAAAGAATAGCCTTGGGGGTGAGAAGATGCCAAGGACTCACCAAAGAGTGAGTGGAAATGGGGGCTTCCCGGAGCATATGAGGTTTGGCAGAAGCAGTTGTTAATAGTGGTGTTGGTTCTCAAACATAACTCCTGAAAGTGTAAATGAAAGTAGGGCTAAAAATAGAAAATCTTATAGAGACAAATACCTTGATAAGCTTGGGATCATGAAAGGGTTAAGTTAAGGGTGAAGTATGTTTCCCAATGTTTCTCAATTCCAAATATTCATAACATGCCCATAAAAATTTAGCAGCGGAGAGAGCGATCAAGGGCCTCAGCTAGCCTCCATAAGCATGCACAAGCCCATTCTGGGCTCATCAAATTGTCTGGCAGCTGCCATGGCTGGCAAGCACTAGCTTGCTAAGACCATGCCAACACCAATAGCCACGATAGGAACGGTCCCAATTTCCCGCTGATCCTCTGAGAGGCCACCCACTGAGGATGGGCCCATGGGAGTGCACACAGCGGGACCCTCACCCTCTCTCCTTCCTGAGAAAATAGTATCGCTGTGAAAGGAGACCTTCAGAGGCCTTCTTCCATGGCAGCTTCCCACCTCTTTGTGCTTTCCCAGCAGCACGAGTAACGCGGCTGCCGGCTCTAGCAGCAGGACAAAGGCAGAAGGCACACGCACAGCTTTTTTGCCAAGGGCAGCACAGCTTAATTCCCCTCTCTGAACATCCATACAACAGCAGACTTCTCAGAGACTATGAGAGAGACAAAACAGAATATGCCTGAGATACTTCTGGCTGACCAAACCTTCCTGTCTTGCTTTATTTTTGCTTCATCATTCAACCTTCTGTTTTTGGAAAGCTGGAGCAAAATCAGTGCAGCTGGTATTCAGCTGGACAAGCCTAAAAATATGCCTTCTCCCCATCTGTGTGGAGCAGAAATTTTTGCAGCTGTATAGAACTGCTTAGATCAGAGGGCCAAATCTTCGGCTTAGCTTTGCTTATGTCCAGTACCTACGCCAGCTGAAGAGTTGGTAGAAATCATGTCAGACTGTTCAAATGCATGGCACAAATGTTCAGAAACGTCCCATGAAATCAAAAGCAAATACACCAAAACAAATAAACAAATCTAATAAAAATATTATATCTTGGTTTGATTCTTCCTTCCATGTGCACTAAAAGGAAACCAATAATTCCTCCAGATGACTCTTGCAACGTGTCTTTAAAGAGGATGCAATCAAGGACTATTGATTAAAAAGCCTGAAGGCTGAATGTGCCCAAACACTTCCACTATCTAGCAAGACATGGTTTGGAAAGAGAACTAATCTCCTTTATTACGCCAGCCTCATGATAAGATCACAACTTTCCTTTTCGTCAAAGTTCAAACCTATACAGGGTCATGCTATTAAAAACGCAATCAAATTCCAGTATCAAAACAGGCACATCTGAACCAAATTACAGCCTCTTATAACTGATACAGATAAGCACAAAAATAACACACTTCGAAAACAGGCATTTTTTAAGCTTTTTATATTTTTTCTACTCTCACTTTTAGTGTTAAATACTCACATTTGACTTTTTTTGTATTTATTATTTTTTCTCTTGGATACCAGATTGCGACACTGCAAGTAAGCCCGTAATAATGGGCAATATGTATTTTCAGAAGCAGCAGATAAGGAAAGCCCAAGTCACTGGACAAAATATAAACTCAGAAATACAAAACTTAAGCTTGGTTGTTGTATCCAACAGTCTGAACACTGCGGTGGAAGTGGATTATTGACAGCTGCCTCAGCCAGACATCACCAAAGAGAAATTAGATAAAGCAGAATCATATCATGTTCTTGGGTTGAAAGGAGAGTGGGGAAAAAAGAGTGACAAGCACTTAGGAAGCTTAGGAGAGGAGAAGAGATAAAGAAGACCAGGCCAGAAAGAAAACAAACTGGAGGGTGAGGAAAGCAGAAGTGCTGACAGCACTAATATAGAAGCAGATGGCAGGAGAGACAAGGAAGACAGTTCGTGGTGAAAGGTAGGATTTATGTGTCACATTTCTGGCACTATTCCTGCACATTTCTGAGGGTACAAGCTCCAAAAAGAACTAAATTTAATGTAGAGCATATTAAAAAAACGTTTGTGCCTCTCTAGCTGCCCCAGCTGCTGACTCTAAGGGTTCCACTTCCCCAGCTCAGGTCTCCTGTTGGTTTTGCTTGATGCTAGCTGGGCTCTCATCACAAATTAACACGCTTGCTAGTGACAGCATAGGATGATGAACATGCTGAATGCCTTCAACCAGCACAGCAGCTCTCATCTGCTTGGAGAAACCAGTCTATTTCTTATGGGAGTCACTTAGTGCTAAATGCCAACCTTCCTGTTCCCACAGCTCCTGTGACACTGAAATGCATGGCAAATCTCTTCACAGTTTTCAGAATGGTTTGTGCAATAAATTTTAAAAGCCCACTAAAACATGGCCAGTTGCTGAGGTCCCGGAGGATTCATGGGAAATTTGCTCCTCGGCTTCTAACCCTCACTAAAGAAAAAATAAGTTAAAAAAGCACCCCAGGCACGAAGACTACACAGAGAGAAAGCCCTTATAGCAGCAGCCTCAAACATCAGAGAAGCATTATTATGGTCTGCTGGGCTGTTAGGATAGAACAGCGCTTCTTTGTTAAGGCAAATGTCAGAGGCAGACACTGAACCCTTGGCCCGGACCTGTGCTGTTCAATGCAGGACAGTCTCCAGTGAGCAGCCTTGCCCGTTTCATGCCATTGAAACGCAAGCTCCAGGGCGCTTCAAATGCTAGAAGCAGCTGCCAGCCGAGCTTTGAGCACTAAACGTTAGTTAAAAAAAAACCCAACAAATAAATAATCATTTTGTTATCTACAGGTACCATTGAATCATCACTTCCGAAAAACTTCCCAGAAGCTCTGAGGCTGCAATGTGCAAAACAGCCCAGAGGGAAGAGCTCCGCAAGCTGGAGCTGGGGCGTCATTCAGCAGCTTCGGCTGCCACCATCCCAACTATTTTTCTCTAAATATTGAATCAGTTGCTAAGGGATTTCACTGGACAATATGCTATCACTCTGTTATTGCACCAGTGACCATGTATCATCCCTTGAAAACAGAACAGCATTGTTTAAACCCAAACTTAGTTTCTTGTCAATACAGCTGTGGTGGGAAAGTCTCAAGAATCCATTTGGTGAGCCAGCTCCCTCCAGCTGCTGAGCCTGCCGATGGCGCTTTCTCCAACGTGAAATGCAACACCTTCCTGCTGCAATGGGAAATCCTGTAACAGTCAGAACAGAGCTTAGGATAAAGCATATCTTCAACAGCAAATACAACCTCTCCACTCTAAGCAAATACATAAAAGCTGATAGCAAAAGACATGCTGTAATAACACCCCACCTCTCAAGAACAGAAGCGTATTCATGCAAAAAAGCTACACAATGGATTTTATTCCCTTACAAAGTCTGTTTTCAGTGAATAATTTGTGATATGGGACAGATATGCATGTGACAGTCAGGAAAACACTAGAAAACTATTTAATTAATGATCCTTCTTAAGTACCGTTCTTTTATTTGAAGGTATCTAATGGTTTTCACAGGCTATTTTCATTTTATGAGCTTTAACACAAACTGTCTGCAAACAATAACTATTGCTTTGTATTACACACTCCAAGGAGTGCCAGACTCTCCAGCCCCAGGAGGGAATTTCGGTTCCTAAGCTGGATGTGAGGGTCTCAGAAAGGTTTCGAGCTTTTCAATAGCTCAGCAAAAGGTGGTGGAAGCAGCACGAGGTAACTGCTCTCCTTCCAGGGGCAGCTGCATTGGCACAGGCGCCTTCCCAAGGAAAAGGGGATGAGGGGTAAGAGCTGGTGCCTGGATTTAGACTCTGTATTTCAGGCTTCTACACCATGCCCACAGCCTGAGCTGCGAGAGGGTGAGGAAGGCAGGTCTCGTGCTGCTGGCAAGCAGCGTCCTGTCCCATGCAAATGTGCCACCGCTGCCCCGTTTCCCTGCTGTCACAGCACAGCATGGGTGGTCCTGCCTGCACGCGGTGCTGCTGGGTGCTTTCTGAAGCACTCAACTGCCTCATGCCAGGGCTCCCCGGCAGCTTTTTGTCAAGCAGTATGGCTTGGTTTCGAGAGAAATGCTGACACTAAAACAAATGCTCTAGTGGGCACATTTAAAACTCTTCCACATCGCCTCCTCGAAAATAAACCCCTCTCTCTCAGCTGTGCAAAGGACTCCCAGAAGAGCAAACGGCTGAAGTGCAGTGATTTCAGAACACACCACTCCGGGATCACTTGTTGACACTCACGGCGGGCTGAGGCACATCTGTACACATTTCTCAGGGGTTTTACAGTGCCAAAGCATGTGAAAGTTCGCAACAGGGCTGCTGCTTAGAACTGGAACTTTCCCCGGCTCTCCCAGCGGAGCCGGATTCCTCTGGCAAATGCTCCCGCTCCCACCCAGAGGCTGGGCTGCCCCAGCCATGGCCATTGCCCCCCCTTCCTCCTCCTCCTCCTCTGCAGGGCCTGGCTGCCTTGCAGAAAGGCAGCCCACAAACCTACAGGTAGGACCGGCTTGTTTAGAGAGTCAGCTTGGATGAGAGTATGTACGGCAAGTCACAGATGAAGGGTACATAATTAGCGATAAATAACTTCCCAACATGACCAGCACATTTGTTCTTAATTAGCCTCTATTCACACTAAGTGAATTTATGTTACTGCCATTACTAAAAATCTTTGCAGAGGACAATCAATACAGTTATGACAGCAGAATGCTAACAGGCGATGTTATACATGGATGCATTTTGAAAATCTCCAGGCAGTGTGAAAATGACCTTCAAATTGCAGGAAAACAAGATCTGCATTTCCAATGCTCATACTTCCTAGCAAAACGGATTTTACTGTACTTTTGGGCAGACTTCTTCCCAGTACCCCTCCCTCTAATCACTTGATGTGGTGGAGATGGTTAAGATCACTAACCTACTCAAGTAACTAGGAATTTTTCTGACATCATCCTCCAGGGGGAAAAAATCAAAGCATCACCACCAACAAAAAACCCAACGCAAACTAAACACAGACCCAATGTTTGAAGGGTCTGGAGTCACACTGCATGAGGCATGCAGCTAAGAGTTGATTTTTGCAAAATGCAAGGTGTGACCCTATTACAATTAAAGCCTTTTAATTTGTCTCTGTGCTGAAGAAAAGCAGGGAGTTTTGCTGGGTGGGGATGAAAAAAAGCAATCAGAAAATTCCTGCTACTGAGTCATGACCTAATGGAAAAAAATAATATCTCTATTTCACATGCTTGGGAAGAAAATAATTTCAGCCAGCAGAGACAAATAGGGATTATTTAAATCAAACACAGAGAAACATCTGACTCCTTCTGGTATTTCTTGTGTTTAAATACGCAATACTGTGATGGGTCACTCCTGCAAAATGATCCAGCTCTGTGGGTCTGGATTTCAGCACCTTGGCAACACGATATGTTTATAACAGTAATGGTTATTTTTCCCCCTTCCAAAAGCTTGACCTTCACTTACTTTAATCATTATCTACCAAAACGGTAATTCTTTCTACTGTGAGGAATGCTGGCCAGTGTTTCAAATCCCTTCCTAGCAAGGACCAAACCTTACTGGAGAATACATACCGAAAGCCACCCACTGCCGCCCACGATCATACAGATGGCCCCATCTCCTAGGTGAATCCTGCTGTATAAAATGCCATCTATTTCACATCCCAAATTAGCATACCTTCAAGAGTATTAAACAAAGATTAATCACTTCTTGAGAGACCAGGTAAACTAAATGCATATCATCCTTTTCGCTGCGCCAAGGGCAGTGCAGCAGAATACAGGTGGGCAATGAGAAGTAACATACATAAACTGACTTAAAAAAAAATAATCAATAAAAACTTAATCATGGAAGAATATAACCAACATACACCTAATCCACTGAGACATTCTGAGGGGAATTTCAGGTTCAGCAATAAACTGAATTCATTTCAAGTTAAACTAATAAAGACATCTTGAATTTATTAGTGAAAACGAAAGCAATGTGAACTTTAAGTTTTCAAAAGCAAAAAGACATTTAATAAAATTTTTCTCTTTTTGTAAGGGAAAATTCAATAATGTGTTACCCGTGCAATTCCAATAAGTTATGAATTCTTATTTACAACACACATTTTAGCTTGATTTTATCTTAATATTCTGCAATGATTTGCTGTCATAATTGAAATTTATCCTATTGTTAATTGTTACCATAATGAAGAACAATTATTTAGTTTGTAACTATGAGACAACAAGTAACTATTGCTATTAAAGACAGTCTGTGGGTACACTGCCTGGGGCTGGTGCAACCATTACCCTCCCTGAAATAACAAGTATGGATTACTTTAACTGGCAAATTGTTTTGAAATAGGAAAGGATGGTAACATTTTCTACAGAAACTTGTATTGCTGGAAAAATGCTTTTAAGAAAAGCATTTTGCCCAAAGTGGTGTTTTCCAAGGAAGGACTGAACCTGAGACATTTCAGTTTAGAAAGCCCGTGAGAGGGACTCATAGTTCAGCTCCCTTGTGTCCACCATCCTGCCTGCAAGATTTTGGTCAAAACGCATCCCTGGGGATGCTCCTTGCTCCCGCAACACAGCGGGGGAGCCTCGCAGCCCTGGCAGGCAGCCCAGCCAGCAAGAATGGAAACAACCCACAGCTCCTGGCACCACTTCCTAATAACAACACTCTGCGTTCTGGCCCAAATGTTTAATTTGCAATTAAATTTGTAATGTTCAACTTGCAGCTGAAAAGATAAATATGTTTACAGAAAAGTCTGATGCAGTTTTTTCCCCCATGGTCACTGTACTATTCCATAAATTCACGCCTGTCGTCAAACGGCCACCAAAAAGCAGTGTTGAATAGGCTTCCACCAGTTTACTCTCCAAGCGGGCAGCTAGTGGCAAACACTTCTGACAAACAAGCCCTGTGCTCTACCTGCCAGGGACCTGCTGAATGCCAAGGGGCTACAGGTTGCTTCCATCAGGCTTGTCCCATCCAGCATTGTGGTAGGAAAGGCTCCTCGGACCTAGTTGCCTGATGTCTCACAGAAGAACTAGAACCTGAAATCAGCATCTAATTTCCAGCTATTAATGTTTTTTTTTCAACTCCGAGAATAAATGTAACATTAGGATGTCTTCTTCAAAAGACAATGTAATGAATGGCATGAACAGGGAACATGATCAGAACAGCGAATAAAGATTAAAAATCCATCTGACAATGAAAGGCCACTAGTGGATGCTAATACTCAGTGACAGCAAATGCTGCCCAGCCCATGGAGTTCAGTTTCAAAACAAAGCTGACACAGCCCAAGTGAGCACTGCCTCCATTTAAACTTTCGTCTTTCTCAATTCTTTTTAATAACTGCCTCTAAATTTTAGAGTATTTATAGCACACGCCTCCAGGAGAAGTCCTACCCTCTGACAGGGCAGTCGCATGGGGCACCTGAGAAAACACAGGCTCCGTGCCTGGCACACAGCGAGCTTTTACAAACACACCACCACACCAGGATCAAGTCCATGCTTTGAAATACTGCAGTAAGAAATTATTTGGGCTTCTAAACCCTACCAACTGTACCAGAACACCACACCTGTTTGCTTCAAGTCACAGCAGGTCCCCAGGCTGGGGCCAGGATGGCGCATCCAGCATCGCTGGAGAGCCACTGCTGCACCCCTGCAGGGGCAGGGTGCTGTGCCCGGCTGTCCCGGCCTCTCCACGCAGGCACAGGGCTGCCCAGAGCACCTGCAGTGCCTGCCTGGTTCAGGGCTGGTCTGCATTCGTCTCAGACACCCTGTGCTGCTGCAAGAGGCACCTGCCATCTCACAGACCCAGCCTTCTCAGGCCCATGACCCCAGTCATTTGCTCAGCCCTGCTTAAACTGTATGTTTATCCTTTCAGTGAAAAAAACCAAGAAACCTTAAAAAAGCAGCCATGAAAAAAGCCTTTTCTGTGGCTGCAAGAAGGGCTCTATGTGAATAGATCCACTAAACATGTAAAAAGCAGGTTGTGCACCCAATATTTGTTTTCCATCTCGAACAAGGAGACTGTGCTTAGCAAAGGAGGAGGACGAGCACAGACTTTTATCCAGCCACTTCTGATCTCTCAATTTCTCTTGCACATCCTGAACTGCCTGAAGGCAACTTAGAAAACCCCGCAAAAGGTGTATGGCACATCATCCTCAAAGTGATGTTTGTTCCTCTTGCAGCTGTCTCATGCTTTCTTCCCTCACCGCTCCCTTCCTCTCCCATTGCTCTGCAACCTATTTCATTTCTTCAGAGACATGCTCCCTACTGTGTACATGACTGTGTGGAGCTCTACCTGACAGATACTCTCTTGTGATATGTCTGGCATCCACCCTGTCCTCCCGTACTGTCACGGCACATCCTTCCGGGGGAGGCAGCACGGTGTTACCTCCGCGTTGTGAAATGCCTGGCACGTCTCTGGGTACTGTAAGAAATAAGGATTTTTAAACACTACATAGCTGCAGGACAAGCTTACACTCCACATCTTTTCAGGCACAGTGACAAACACTTCTCCTACCCTCACCCAGAAGGTCCCAGTGCTTCCAGACAAACACCCGTGAGGGGCCACAGGCCCACCTGCCTCGCCAACACCAACCCGCCCAAGTGCCCACGTGAAGCACGGCTGAGCTCCACCACGGAGCTGGTATTTTTAGCCAAGTTTTCTATCAAGTTCCACAGTCATTCAGTCCTGAAGGCTCCGGTTAAGGTTCGTCTCTACTGTTGACATCACAAGAACAGCAGAACCTTGTTTAATATTCACCGCACGCCTTAGGAGCGAAGGGGCACCTCCCTTCCTCCTGCTTGAGCACCGGGGGCTTTCCGCAGGGCACCGGCGGCCTTTCCCTCCCGTCACACGGGAGGGCTGCCTCGGGGACTTTGACTTTTGGAGGGGCTTTCAAGGAGTGTCACACACAGCGAGTGATGCAGTCTGTCAGCATCACATTTCTGCGCTCCCGAACTGAAAACCTCTGACAGAATAGACTTCAAAGTCAGTGTTAAAATGCAACACTACCTCAGGGTAGGAGAGACCTTAGCAAACCATCTTCTCCAGTCCTCCTCGAAGTTGGTAGAGAGAAATTTCTTACTTGTCTCTTCTATGTGACTGCTTATTAAAAATAATAATTACCATGGACCTTCTGTAGAAGTAGAACATGACCTGAATGAAACAGGTGTCCCAAAGTGGTCTTTCTACTGACCCTCTGAAGAATTATTTTTATGCTCTTCATAGCCCAGGCAGGCCCATGCTCCAGTGCAGAAGAAAGTGAGGAGGAGAATCTATAGCCAGAAGCAAAAAGGACAAGAAGGATTTTAAGGAAAAACATAACGATCCTGGAAAGAACCTTCACAATTACATGGAGCTATTTCTACACAGAATTAGCAGACTTGCCAAGGATAATGCAAAGGAGAGAGTAGTTATATTTGCTCAGCATTTAGAAGAAAATTCAGATGAATGCAGTGCTATCACAGGGTGATGACCAAATATTTCTCATTCCAGCAGTAAAGGTAAAACAGTAACAACTGAAATAGAACATTTTTAAACCCCCAAACCTTCAGCTACTCAGTATCTGTGAGTGCTAAAGCTGCTACAGCTTTTATAGCTAATTTCAGTAACCCATAAAACACTGGACAAATTTCAGAAGAAGAAAACTGTGAATGTTGTACAAATTCTTAAGAAGAGCAGACGCAGCCTGATGCCAAGTGCCCTGGCTGACGTGGGGTTTGACTTGCAAGGAATTAAAGGAAGATGGTAACTTCTGCAGAACCTGTCAAAGTAACAATACTGAGAATTGTCTACAAACTAACTGCCAGGGTAAGAATGACCTGAGGCCCTCTACACGCTACAGCTGAAAGCCCCATCGCAGGAAGGGTGAGCCCAGCCCAGACGTACCAGCAGGAGCAGGATTTTGGTGGGGGAAAGAGCAAAAAAATTTCTCCCTTGCCTCTTAGCCTGGTCACCGGTCATGCCCAAGCAGTGATGCCTGGACCACATCTTAAAAAAACCACATGCCCCGCTACAGAAAGAGCTAAGAACACAGAAACATTTGCAGGCTGGGAGGATGCTGGAAGGAGGATCCTTTGGCCTCTTCATAGAATCATTAAGGTTGGAAAAGACCTCAAGGATCATCAAGTCCAACCGTTGACCTAAGACCACCTAACCCACTAAACCATGTCCTGAAGCACTACATCTAAACGTTTCTTGAACACCTTGTTGGTGCCTTTGAGCTGGGGGTGACGACCTTGTTAAGCAAAAGCTTGCCCTTGGTTACTGAGGGGAGTAAAGCCTTTGGTGCGTTCATCGCTTCTTCTTATCAGCAAGGAATAGGATTATTGCCTTTTGACAACCAAGATGTTTGAGACATCCCAAGGCCTTTCCTTCTCAGGGCCTTTGACAGGCAGTAAGTCCTTTACAGTCAGTTGTTTGTAGAGCCGGGGTGGTGTTGGTGCAGTCAGAACAGGTCTGAATTCTGGAGTTGGGTTTTTGTCGGGCAGGTGGTTCTAAATCAGGCTCTAGATCACTTTATGGCTCTAGATCACATTCTAGCTCACTTGTTGCTTCTAGATAATGTTCTAGCTTGCATTTTAGATCACTTGATGGTTCTAGATCACTTGTTGCTTCTATGAAGACATCTCTTAGCTAGTGACACATTTAAGATTTCTTCCGCCTTTTCCCCCGTTCCGGCCAGTCTTGACAGATACTTTTCAAATCCTTGCCCTTCACTGAGAGCAAACGACTCCTAGTTTCAGCCCCCTTTAGTTTTGTAAGCTGCTTCTCAAATGCCATTTCTTTGTCCTGATACTCTCATCCATTTGCATTCTCTTTAGTCTTCTAAGTTTAAATTTTTGTCCCTCTTCTGTTTTCAACGTGGATCTGTTTAGAAATTGGTTGTAATATTCCCACTTAGCCCATACTGGTGAGATAAAGTCTACCCTACACTCTGTATCCCTTTCTACACCTAGGTTTCAACCTACAAAATCACTTCTGCAGACCACAGATAGCCAGGTTCTTGCCATTCCCAAAGGTGGATGACATTGCTAACGTGTATGTATTACATACAAGCAGAAATCGATGCTGTCTGCTGTACATCTGGATCAATATCATGGAAATAAAAATGGATTCTGGCCATATGAATTAAAAAAAATGACAAAAAGAAACCAGAAAATCTTTAAAGAAACCCATAAAATGAAAGGCAGAAAAAAAGCAGCAATTCCACTACATAAATACCTAAATTTATTTGCAGTGCAGCTATTTTTAGATACCCCAGTTTAGTCACTAACCTGCATTTATTCTAACGTGGGTTTTGGTGGTTTTTCTTTTAACTGTCTGTGGAAACTTTTTGGTCAGATATAGTAACAAGCACTCACCACAGTCATTTTAATTAACAAGCTCTAATAAATTTGCACATGTTGCAATATACAGCTCTAAAAATACATGCGTGCATCCCCAAGACTGTGGCCAGACTGTTCCGCAGCGAGGCTCCCCAGGAGCCATAAGCTGCTCTTTGAACATCTAATCCAACCCCAATGCCGGTGCCACTGCCCGCAGCACCCGGGCGATGCCCTCCCACCCCAAATCTGCCGCCGGCTGCTGCCCAGCCCTGGCACTCACACCCCGTTTCACCTACCACGTCCAGAGGCTCCTGCAGGCCTGATGCTGTATCCAGCTTTGCACAGATGGCACAAATCGCTCCCTTTTCTGGGTTAATCTCAGTCAGTTTGGCTAGAGCCAAGCTGTCAGCCGGAGGCCAGAGTCGGCAGTTGGCAGAACCACAGTTAGGCAGCTGTGCCAAAGAGGGGGGAAAATAAATCTCACTCTTGTCAAAACCTTCCAATTCCCACTGAAATTGTCCAGTGCACTGATGTTTCCTCCCATTTTTTTTTAACCTGTAAGAGGCCATTCACTCTCAGTGCAGGACACTGAGGAAGAACAAAGGGAACAGTTATGTTCTGCCCCAACTCTGACAGTCCCCTGCCCCAGACCTGACTCCCTCTGCTATGGGAACGTCGCACACTTCAGTCAAGGGCATCAAACCCAATGCAGGTACAAACCCCGTCTGCTCCTCCCAGCCCACACCCAGTTCCCAGACCTGGGGCTGAAGTGGTCCCACTGACATCAAACAGACCAGGAAGAGGAGCTTAATACAATCAGTTTTACATTTTCAAGCAAACCATGGCACAAAGATGTGAAGCTATGTGGAGGGCAGCTTTCCTGGAGACAGCCTTTCCAGCCTGGGCTTCTCGTGGCTGCCCGGTGGGTGCCCCAGGCCCCGCCAGCACAGCGGCCTCGCTACCTGCTCCCAAACCCGCACTGCTAGCGTAGGCATTAGAGCCATCCACACAAAGCTGTCTGGGATCACACAGCACTCCTGAGAAATGCAGTCCTGGGGACAGGGATGGGGAGAGGGGAGCAAATCCTGCAGCGGGGCAGTAGCCGACAGCCGAGCGTGCAGCCGCCCACAGTGGGAGTGCCTGTGCAGCCCAGGGAACAGGCATTACTGAGATACAAGAAAATTCTTCAATGGCACCTGTACAAGACAAAATTGCCTGTGATACAGATACAAGAAAATTCTTCAATGGCACCTGTGCAAGATAAAATTGCCTGTGATGTGCAAATAGTCAGACGAAACTGGATAATGATAACGTGGATGATCTCTGCTGTGGTGTGCACACAGCTGGTCAGTGTGATACCCACTGGGACTTCCCTTTTTCATAGAAGAGAAGAAATGGTTTCAGGTGGGTATTATTTCTTATACATACATCTTTCCCATCACAGATATTTTAGAGGTGGCATTGGGTAATTATCTTTTTCTCCCACAGTAAATTGTTTCTTATTTCAAGGGAAACACATAGAAAAGGGTATAATGTAGTTACCACATATCAGAAATATCCAGCCATGTCATCACGTTTAAGTATTGAGAAGAACTAAACTATAAATGAGAGTATCAACATGTGCTGAACAGAAACAGGATAGCTGCTGCTAGGCTTTGTGAAACTTTCCATAGTTTGAATTATACCCTGCATAGACAGCAACAAGTTCACAAAAGCCTTTTCTGTGTTGTACACTGTGCCGGCATATGGGAATGTTATACTGATGCTATTAGCCAAGACTCTTTTGACATGATGTAAAGCATCTAATAATTATACAGCAAATATGACGAGATGGAATTGAACCTGATCTCAATTAGCAACCAGAAGTATCCTTCCAACTGAGATTAATATTGATTAAACCATAACAAGACTAGTACTTGCCAATAAGAGCTCTATAAAATCAAGGAAAGGTGAGGCCAACCTCTAAGTTGGGAGCACTTTGTCACGAGCTGTAAAGACAAGTGATTCTCCTATGGCCTAATTTGTCCTTTTCACAAATGGAAGTTTGGCTCTGTATAATTCAGGAAATTACAGTCATTTCAGCGGACAGTTAGACTGGCCAGGAGCCCAGAGCAGAGATCAACAGCCTTCGGGAGACGGCTCTGTTTTCCTTTCAACGTTCCCCATCCCTGGTACAGTATTAATCACACCAAATCCCACTCCTTTCTCCCTTCCCCTCTGTCAGAAACACAAAACTAGGATGTGGTTCCCACTACTGGTGTATTGTACTTCAAGATATAGGCTTGTGCTTTCTAATTTCCCCCCATGCGCCAAATTAAGGTGGATATTTTGGAGCTGAACAAATATATTGGATTTACTGGCTTTTTCCCCCGAGTGAGGTATAATAGTTTGCCAGTCCAATCCTACATTTCCTTTACATGGAAATGATTGGATTTATTACTAGCCATTTTTAGATGATATTAAGTCAAACAATAACAATTAAGCACCCTTCAGGGCTTACTGCAGATTATAAAATGCTGCTTGATAAACAGACATGCAAGAGCATGAGAGGCAACAATGCAAAGCCTACAAGTCTTTTTTTTCAAGATTATTGATCCTATCTAAGTAATGTTTTAAAATGGCCAACTTCATAGAGCTCTTATACAGTTCATGAAACACTGAGTGGTAGTATACTTCAAAATGGAAAAACACATACACACAGAACACTAATTGGCAAGTACCTGTCAAAGCAAACTTATTTCAATAGGTTTTTGTTAATACTTTTCTGATGAAGAGCTACTTGTGAAGAACAAAGACCAAATGTGACCATTATTAATTAAATTAACATGAGGGTAGGAGGCAAATGAAGCCTGGGAACCTCTCCACACTAAAAAGTCTTGGCTTGGGAAACGATTTATGCCCATGCTCCTAGGCTGCCCAAAACAAATGCTTCCCTAAAAAGGGGCTCATATCCTCTCCACACTAAAAAGGCTTGGCTTGGGAAACGATTTATGCCCATGCTCCTAGGCTGCCCAAAACAGAAATGCTTCCCTAAAAAGAGGCTCATATGCTTTCCAATGCAGTAGCCACATGGCCCTGGCCAGAGAGTAGAGTCGCAGCATTCCATAACACAAGCTGCTACAAGAGCTGCTCCACAATATGCGCTGAAAGACAGACCTTGTCTGTTCTGGTGAGATGTCTATGGTTAATCAGCTGGACAGAAAAAAAAGCACTGAGAGTCCAGGAGACAGAGGCAACAACTTTTCCAGGCTATTACTGGAGAGATCAACTCTAAATGCAAAGTAATAAACATTAATGCAAAGCTATAGCAGGCCAGTAAGCTGCAGGCACAGCCAAAGAGTGTTATCTCATCGAGGAACTTTTCAAGCCATTTGAAATTTCACCTGTGCACAAAATTGCAATCCTTCACATCCAACAGCAGGCAGAAAGCAGCCTAACACGGTGAGGATAACAAAATGTAATACAGAAGCTTATTAGGAAATAAACAAGTCTGTTGCCAGCAAGCTGTAACAGAAAAGCATCAGGAAGACAAGAACCACCAAGGTGCTTTTTTCACTGGGTGCAGCCACTGTGACTTCTGCAGGTTACTTGGGACCACGGCATAATACCAGCACAGTGACACCCAAGTGCTACGGAGCTGTAAAAGAGCAGTAGCTGCCCAAGGATGCACTCATGATTGCTCAGCCTCTAATCCCAGCTTTGATTCCTTTTTCCCTTCATAATCATTTCAAACACAGCTAGAATTAATCACTGTTTGCAAAGTTAAAGGTTGCTCTTCTTTGTGCTTAGGATCTGCCTTAGGTCACACACAGGGCTAGCATGGGTGAAGACATGGGCCAGAAACCCTTCGGAGTCTGGCATTCCCCTAATGCACAGGAACACCCATAGCAGTAATAATAACAATAATGCCATGGTGATGAAAAGTGCAGCACCTACTTATTCAGTAGTGGCTCTAACTCAGGAGCAACTCCTGCCCGTTCCCTGGATCCATCTCTGAACAGACCCTCACACCCCCACCTACAACATCTCTGCCCATCCTGGCTCTGGTCTAGCTCAGCTCTGTAGTCTGTTCTCACTCACCTCCTCTGGTACACTGCTCCCTCGTCTGCTCTCTTCTTGCTTAAACATCAGATGCACTCAGGAGAAGCCCTGGCCAGACAGCCATGGGCTGGACAGGACAGTACCTTCTCTTGAATGCTGGCCAAGTTGATACTCCTTCACATTAAGATCTTTGTACCTTGCTCTGGAGCTCAAATGGGCACTTTGGCCAGCACAACTGCAACTGATTGCCAATTCAGGTCACCTTCACATTACAACGATGATCAGGCTTCATTCAGTCATTAGGTCCACCAGCATTAACGATCCCTTTGTAACTCTTCTAAGATGTTATTCCATTGCACACTCCTTTGTTTGGATTATCTCAAAGCATCCCATTTCTTGCTATTATAGAAAGTCAAGAAACACAACATGGGGAGGGCTCCTGAAGAGGAGATTTATGCCCAGCTGCACTCTGCAAGCAGAGTTAGAGTGCAGAGAAAAATTACAGGCAATAAACAAATGTGTACCTAGACAGAGAATGTCTTTTAATATGTATCTGCAAAACATTCTTTGGAATCCTTAATGAGAACCTACTTCTGGTCCTCTAAAACCATTTCCTTAAGACTTAGTCATCTCTGTACTTAACAAAGGATAGTAGGCCAGCAAAGGCATTCTTCATTTCCATTTCTAAGGATTCCAGCAGAGGCAGACATTTTCAAACATCACATTTGCAAAATACTGCTGCTATTAAACCTGTAAGACAAACTAATTGCGTCACCCACCATAGAAAATGTCAATGCCATTTGGTACACCACTGGAAGTGCAGAGGAATGGTGGGCATCCCTCCAAAGCACAGGTTACACCCATAAATCCTCTTCCACTCACCCCGTGAGCTTCTTTATCTGATTCTCTGGGATCATGTAACACTTCTAAAGCTGACTTTCAAAAAATGAACATAGCCAGGAGTCTACAATAAAGTTTTGTCATCCTTGCCTTCCATGGTCTTACAAAGCAGGGTCATGTGGATAGACTGGGCTAATTTGACAGAGCTGCCTACTAAAATAACCGCTGATACTCAAAGATGATCTGAAAAATACTACCCAGTAAGGTTCATTCCCCACTGCTGGCCCCTCTTGCCCAGAAACGGCCCAGGATTAATGAGCCCCTCTTCCTCTCACCACTGGCTGCTCAGGCACAGCCCCAGCCCCACTCACACCCCTCCTGGCTCCAGAACTGGGTGCTCTTACTCAGTCAGCACACCCTAGCACCCAAGATGGACAAAGACCAGAATAAATCATGTGCCTTCATTGCTTATACATTGCCGACAGCAAGGAAAGCACCGTTTCCTCTTCAGTGGCGTTATCTGTCACATGAGAACATCACAGCATGTTTCAGTCAGCGAAAGCCTAAACGTACACGCTTCAGTCAATACACGGTCAGAAGTACACACTGCAGTCAATAAAGAAGGTGAAGATGTGGAGAAAGCCCACAGACGACAGATAATAAGCACAAGAAATAGTAAAAGATGAGGATGCAACATCCCACTAATTTCACAACAAAGATGTGCGTTTTGAGAGCTAAAACAGGCAACTAATAAAAACCGACATATTTAAGTTGAAGATATTATCATGAGAAACCTAAAGACTCCCTACGCATCAAGAAAATGAGCTTGAAAATGCAATGACCGGTTGTGCCAGTAATTTATAATCTCTCAGTTGCTGAGATTGTGAACAGTGGCACTTTGTAATCTTATAGGGAAAGCAGCTCGCATGCCATCTGGTCATACATTTCTGGCCAAGATCATTTAGTGGAGCCTCTAATGAAAAAAGTTGTGCATCCTCCTAAAAATCTGAATTATGCCACAGTGTCACTTGTGTTTTCAAGGAGAAGGACAGCTGTCATTCAGTTTCTTTGAAGATAGGAAGCAGACTGCCTTGCTTAAGAGACATAATTTTTCTTGGGTCGTCCTAAATTATCTTACCCGTCAGTAGGAAAAGAAAGGGTGAAGACCCTGGTAACACTTCTGGTTTGATTTTTCCTGACACATATACAACACTTGGTTTCTATACCACCTTGCTGAGCTACTGTGAAGAAGGTGATATTTGGACCTTGACTCTAATCTGAACTGAAGCCAGTACAAAGAGTATGGGCTCTGCAGAAACCAGCAGGCCTGTCTTGGCATAAAACCAGCTTGAGAGAGAGTGCAGTTAAGCTCGTCACCTTCACCTCTCCTAATGAATGAGACATTTCACATTTTAGATATTACCTCAGCAACTTCCTGCCAGTTCTAAATTGCTCTGTCATCTCAGATTAGCACTCATCATTCACGCTAACGTAAACGAAATGGTACATCTCCTGAAATATGTGAAAAATAAATGGGATTACAATGAGGGTTACAGGGCATGAAATTTCTAATCCACGAGCAACTAATAGATGTAGGTACTTCTTGGTACTTCCATCCACGGAGATACCAGTTTGAACCCGTATATTTGCTCTTACGTTATTCTGAGGTCAAATCTTCTTCGTCTTAAGCACACAACCGGCTCTGAGGGGCAATTTGCAAAGATATATACCCTTAAATGAGCAGCAAAAGAGAGACCACCACCAAACTGCCTATAGCAAACCTATACACTTCCAGGACACAAGAGCTAAGCGCGTGCTTTCAAAACCACAGCCCGTCTAGACTCCTCCACCCACTCACAAAGAAAAGCAGCAGCGGGGAGAATTATAGCCCAATACTCAGTGTGACAGGAAAGAAATAGCATTGGGAAATGCTTATTTTAATGACAGAAAAATATTTGCCAGGCTTGGGCTTAGCAGCAGTAGAAATGTTATTACTTTCTAAGCTGGAAGAGGAAGTATTTCAAGGGCTATTTTTTGACACGTTCACTGGGGCTTGATTTCTGCATCTATTAAACAAAGTCCATATAGCCTGTGCTGTGGATGCTTTGCAAATCTTTGCATACCACTCCATTTTATAAGGCTACAGTGCAATAGAGTTGCATGTAATTTACAGCAGGCTGAACAGCTACCAAAAGTGAATGTAAATGAAAATATTAAAATCCCCTTGGTTTTGTTTCCAGAATTAATGCTAAATTCAATGCCTTCTTCATTTTATGACTTCTCAGAGTATATGGAAGCAAGACAGAAAAGTGCCCCATGAAGCAGTGCTGTGTAAAGAGGCCTGACTGCATATGGTTTCCTTCCTAATGCATAAATTTGTCAGCCTTTTAACCCCAAATATCCTTAAAACATTAAGAATACAGAAAGCTTTATTTCCTAGCGATTTGCAGTTTCATCTTCCCAGCATGCTTATGCTGAGTGCAATCCATTTACAAATACCATCATTGCAAGCACTTCAAAGGCTAGGAAATGTCTTTTAATTGCAATTACTGTGCCTGTCTTGGGCCATCCTGAGCCTCCCTTCAAACGCCCATCGATTTTGGTGGGACTGCAGAGTACTGAGCAATGACACTGGCGAGTACATTAGCTCTGTTTGTTATGCTGCTCTGAAATTAGACAGAGAAGAACTAATATTTCTGTGCTGTGAAGTTCCAGCAACCCAAACAATCATGGGAAGTGCAGTAAGTGAAAGGCTTTGAAGGATGAACATTTACAAATGTGGAGCCATCTAGCTCTGGAAATTACTTCTTGGAGTTATGATGATGTACTTCAGCTTCTCCCTCATTATGTGCAGGCAAGTTTTTAGTCTAATTTCTGGGTTCAGGGCTTTCTGAGAAGAAATAGTCACTCATTTCACTTCGGAATAAAGAGAAATGAGAGAAAAGAAAAATGAGGTAAAGACATGTCTACAAAAGTGCTTCTTAACATGGCTTTCTCCTGGCTATTGCTGATTTCCCAACTGCTCCTCTTTAATAGAGCCAATCTCCGTTTTTAACACATAATGTTATCCCTTCCTCTATCCTACTTCTTCCATGCATAATAAAGCGTGTTTAAGGTACTTATATGGCTGTTGTTGCTACAGGATTTATGCACCTTTTTTAGTCTATCTATCTCCATAATACCTGCGGGAGCTAGGAAAGTCCTGTCACAGTCTCAGTGATATTTAGGGGCCTGTCACTGAGATAAATGAGATTAGCTGTCCCACAGCTTTCCTGGCTCAGAGCCTCCACTATGTCCCCAAAATCACAAAGGACATCTCAAAGGAAGCAGGGAACCACTTTTAAGAGTCTCACTACCTAGGCTAGGGGGGGCTAGTTTCTGGACCATTTTGATTTAGTCTTATGTTGGTAAAGGATGAAGATATTAGATACAGTAAAAATCATGTCCTTCTTCTCTTCTGTCTACACATATCTTTGTTAAAAGCTTTCAGCTGTTGGCATACCCTGGCTACAACCACTTTTATATACTATGCTTTAATCCATACCAGTTTTCTCTCAAAAGGCTCTACATAAAAGGCCGCAATTAGCTACCAAATCTCTTATTTAGCTCAACACTCCTGACTTTCCCTACAGAGCAGCAAACAGAATTTTATTGCCCCTTACACCTGTCTTTTTTTCTGCAGAAGCACTGGTGAGCAGTCGCTTCTGCAAAGCAGAGCGTGCTGAGGTGAGGGCTGGGTGGCTGTGCAGCATCTGTACACACGCACCCTTGCCAGCACGGCTGGCTTGTGAAGGAAATTTCCACCTTTCCCAGGGGGGCTCCACCAGTTCCCTGCCCAATTATGAGCAACCAACGTACAAAACACACAAGCCACAAGGCACAACAGAAGCAGTGTTGCTCCAGTCCTCCATGCTTGGGAATTTGTCTGACTATTCTCTCCTCACGAACGTGGGCATCTATTTTGAACGTCAAGCTTCCCAAAAGCAAACAGGGAACCAGTCTGACACAAGGTAACAGTACACAATTTTCATAAAGACACAAAACCTCACTGTCTCAAAATTGGGCTTTACATAAGCACTTTCGGATGGTCAAACAAGCAGCTACCCTGAACCTCTTGCCTTGGGCGGGTTGCCACAAGCACCCTGGCCTCCTGATGCAATGGCACTATGACCTTTAGTGGACAAATATTCATCAGGGCAGCACAGGTGGAATATTTTGTCTTACTGCAACCACAAGACGACGTGATTTTTTTCCTCCATGGTCACTACAGAGCCCAGAGTAACCCCAAAATATTGTTTCATCCTAATTGCCCCAGGCACACACCTTTGAATAAAGAAGAGTCAGTATCTTCCACTTCCTCAAAGCAATTACCTCTTAAGATATGCGATCTTTCCAGGATTTAAATTAAGCCAAGTATTAAATCATCCAAAGCTAACTACCTGAACATTTTCAACATCTTTCAACATCTTAAAAACAGCCAGTCTTTGATGTTCATTGCTTTAAAGCCACAGAATTTTGTCTGGAAATTGACCACTTAAATTCCCTAAAGTGGAAGCTGAGGAAAAAAAAAATAAATCTATTTCCAGATTCAAATTAATATTTTATTATTTAGCCCATACGTAAAAAGTGTCTTGAGCCTGTTAGGTGGTTATTTATATTAACTTGAGGTACTCCAGGATGTTAAAACCAGGGAGTTTGTATGTGTGCTGGGGGTAGGAGGGATGAAGAAGATGGGAACTCCCTCTGTAAAGGATTATATTGGGTTTTTGGACTCACACTGTTCACTTTGTCTAAGACATTAACATGCTAGCATGGTCACGATGGTAGGCCCTCAGAACAAGAACACAGGTTCATTTATCAGATCAGCAATTCTTGTAAATAGGAAATTACAAATTGTTCCTCGGATATTAGTTTTACTAATTTGACAGTGTTGAAAAATAATTTTATTCCTAATAGGAGTCCGAAGCGTGACTACTTCCTTGACCAAACTGCCTGTTTGCAGTAATCTGAAATGGAAGTATTTTATCAGCTTAGCTTGACAAAGTGAATTTCTATTATCAGAGGAAAAAGAACTTCCAGTATCTGATTTCAGGTTCCAAATTGTTTCAGTTCATTGTGAATCTCTGGAAGTATGCAGAAAATGTACTCCATTTCCATGTTAACACTGCTACGAAATACCTTAAATCTGCAACTCTACAGAAAAATGTCTGGGTTTACACACGAAGAGGACAAAAGTCTAGAGAAATAATTAGCAAGATTTACTGTAGCGCTGTGACTGCAGGAGGGACCTGAGAAGATTTAAACGTGCTGTTGGTGGCTGCTTGCTTCCTGGGTTGCCTGGGAAGCTTCTGGTGCAGAACACAACAAATATCAAACAGTCCAATTACCATGATGAAAGTGCTCAGTCAACATGCTGTGTCCCATCACTCAGGTCTGGCAGGGAAGCATTTTATCCGTATTGTGGTTTGTGGTTTGCGTAGATATCGCCTGCTATCTCAAATGCCTGTCCTTTTAAAATATATTGCACAATCGAGACCTGCAAGTTTTATGACAGCACAGATTCCAATCTTTTTAGTCCTTTCAATGAAAATTAATCATCATACTTTTTTTTTTTAAATGGAAAAAGATGAAACCTAAACTGTGCCTGCTGACAGAGTTCTGTTTATCACTTCTAATTCCTTTACAAGTGCTTTTCACATTTGCAAGAAATATTCCTTTGCTTTCTTTGCCTGTATACCCCAGTCTATCCCCTAGATGTCTAAACACGACTGCTGCTGATCTCCTCCTGACTGCTGTCTGTCAACATCTCCTTTCTGCGTGCTCAGGAACATCCCTCTAAGGAGACTGAATGGAAAGTTTGCAAGCGTTACTGCCTACAGGTTATTTAAATATTCCCCTGGTGTTACGCTACCCCCATCTTCAAAGCAGAGTCACCTTCCACAGACAATCCTTCTGATCTGCAAAGGTGGAGCGTGCAAAGCAGCAAAATTCTCAGCCCTGATGCCCAGGAGGGACAGCCTGTTAAAGCTCAGCCTTTCCAGCTTCTTCACACCTAAGTCTCGAGGTGGTTTTTCACCTTATCCACACAGCACCCACTTCAGTGGCCACAGAAGCACCTCTCCAGCAACTTCAACCACCTCTGTATCAGATCCTTGCCATGTGTCATGTTTAGTTAAACGTAAGGGAGGCTTTACACTCCGCAAGAAGCACGGCGGGATTAGGAGCATGTCTACTCGATTAGGAACAAAGAGCAGAGACACCAGGCAAAGAGTTGCTGGGAGGACAGGCCAGTTTGTTTCAATAGCCTTTTTCTGGTGGTGCTAATCTCTGCCTGTCGCAGGGAGAAGTCAAAGATCCCCCAAGAGGGATGTCTGGCTGTGCGCTTCCACACACACTGCCTCCCCAGCCCTGCACCCCACCAGCTCCTATGCTGAAACAAGAGCAGTGGCCACCAGGATCACTGCCCTCCGGCACTGCGGTCACTTCATGGCCTTACACGTAACCCTTCTCTAATAAGTCTTGCTACAGTGCTTACCCCTGGTCTAACAAAGACATTTATCCCCACAGCCATATTTCTGCTATCACTGTTCACTTGGCAGTTGGGTTTGATGAGATTACTCCTTGGGGTGACTCATATTCTACGCTCAGTTCACCCAGGCACACCCGAGGCAGCAAGCATAGGTGTACAGCCAGCAAGGGTTTCACAGGGGTATCGTGCTGGCTACCTCCTCCCTTCGCTTTGGAGATGCACAAGGCAGGTGCCTACCGACCCACCCGCTAACACCTCCAGCAAGAGCATCCCACGCTGCTGCCACTGACCCTTCCAGCTCCTCCAGCAGCTTTACTGGTCTCAGCATCGCCAACCAAGGAGCTCCCACCTCTGGGGCCGCATACACAGCCCCACCAGCACTTGGAACAAGGAAAGAACACGGTCCCGAAGAGCTTAGAGAAATTACAGCATGCAGCCACACTAAGAAGAGGGCTGTGAGCCCTACAGGCTTGCTCTCTGAGCTCGGCAACTACAGACTCAAATAACAGATAACGGTATCTCGTAAACTCATTTCCGTTAGCTCTGCTAGCCAATGGTTTCTTTCCCTGTTTTACACATAGCAGACAACAGCTTGTTGTATTTTCTTTGGCCCTGAGAGATAAAATTTTATATTTGTTACTGTGTATTTAATCTTCTGGGTTCCTTTCAGAATGATATAGTCTGTCACAGCTTTATTCCCCAGTGCAAAACTGAAAATCATTGGGCCATGTCCTAACCCAGTTACATCAACTTATTGAGTGTCAAAACTTGGCGCAGTTTTACAGAGAAGGCTCTTCAGTGAGTCAGCTTCCCAGTAAATCTTCAGGGATGTTAATCCACAAGCAGATTCTACCTCAGTATGATACATATATGGTGTTTTCCTTGGCTAGGAATAAAACAGAACTGCTTCAGACACACTGTGCTTCAGCTGTATAAAATGTCTTGATTAGCATTTCTTGTTTTGTTTTCAGAAATAAAAGGAAATAACAATAGACTCCAAATCTCTTTCTCGTTCATAGCTGAAGCTGGTCCGCATAATTAAAGGTAATTGTTAGCTTCTTAATAGCTTGGCATTTTCCACTGCACCTTCTAGAGAAGAGAAAAATCCAGACAGAAGAACGATTGAACTGTGAATGTTCATTCAGCATTCTCAGTAGGCATTTTCCTCTTGTATTTAAGCCAAAACAGTAAGTAATGTAGGCAGGAAGCATAGAGAGCAATTGCTTACTGGTGACCAAAGGTAAGAAAGGTCAAACGTTTATTTCCTATATTGTTTCTATGCGTGCAGTGCCCAGAATATTTTAATTATATTTCATGGTACTCTGAACTTGTACAAGGACATAAAATATATTTATAGCTTATTTAAACTCTTGGTAATGAAACAGCCATCCTACACAGGACCTCTGCTAATCAGCTGAAGACTTTCTGTGCATTAACTTTAAAAATGCAAAAAAGCACTTGTCTGTTCTCCAACAGAAATGCTTACCACAGTTTAAAGGTGACAACAAAGAAAAGGTGGGGCTTTTTTTTTTTTTTTTGGTTTTTTGGTGGTTTTTTTCCCCTTAGGTAACAGTTTGAGTCTTATCAGTTCACCTGTGATGTCTGAAGTACAAAAATACAATTTCACTGGCAATGCACATTTATTATAACTGTTATTACATTGCTGGAAGCTCTCAACCACACTGTGCCAAACACCCAAGAAACATATAATAAAAAGATCACCCCTTTCTAAAGCTTTTCTTGTCTAAATATGTAATTTTCTCTCTTTTAGACAACAACTAAAAAGGGGTAATCAAATGAAGAAGTCTGTGAAGATTTCACTTATCATACTTGATGCAAATTTCTGATGAGCTGCCTGAAAAGCTCCTGGACTATTCTGTTCCTGTAATTATATACCTCACAGCAAACCTACCTTACACATCTTACACAGATCTCCCATGCTGGAGAGCTGCTTTAAGATTAGTTTCGGGGAGGAAGATCAACCAAACACGTTAACTGTTTCTAAAACTGAGATTAAGGAAAAGAGTCAGTGCTTCGCAACAGTACCAGCTAGCTGCCTTTGCTTTTCTTTTTTCCCCAGAAGCTGTTGGGCCACGGCACGCTGGAGCAGGTGACGATCGCAGGGTGGGAGGCAGGCTGACCCTCCGCTTGGGGCTGCGCTCCCTCTGCAACTCCCGGGCGAGCGGCACACATCTGGGCACCCTGCAAAGCGGGGAAGGGGGCTGCCAGAGCACTGGGCTCCTGAACTGGCTGCTGCTGATCTGATGCCACAAAACAGAATGTCTGGGTTGAAAGTGGGGCCTTACGTTCCATTTCTAAAGAATACGGCCAAGTCTCATCTTATAATTGCAAAGCCAAACATCACCATATTTAGGGAAAGGAAAAAATTGAAGCGGCTGGTGAAATCTTAATTCAGCTCCCTGATGCGCATGCATTATGATACAATCTTTAATTAGCCTATGAGGAAATTAATAATTATGTACTGAGTGCAGGATTTGTCTGCTGTACAGTAAATAATGCCCCACGCTACACAACGAATGATGATGATTCAGCAGACATCATCTATCATATGCCCGGCAAGGGGCCTGCAAGAAAAAATAAAAGTCTAGGATCACATCATTAGAGAGCGCATAAGAACAGGATATTTGTGCCAGAGTCAGAGGCACAAATTAGGGCTGCTCAAGAAATCTCAGTCCTAGTCTTTTGCCTTCTTGCTTTTTCATAATGGGCTATGCAAACATGAAAATATATACTGCTTCTTATCTGTTTCATACAGCAGCCATGGTCAAACAGAAGCTGAACTGCGTACCAGCTCAGGGACCTGACGGTGACAGGTCGGGTACAACCAGCAAGGCAGACGCTGGCTGGGCTTCACCAGGACCTGCACAGAGCCCGACACGGTGGGGGGATGAGAGGAGAGCTCACCCGGTTCAGCTCAAACATGGCCTCTCCAACCTGCCTAAAATTTGCTGTAACACAAAAAGCAGAGGACGCCAAATCCTCCAGAAACAAGGACAATTATATTCCTTTCAAAGAGCTCCTCAGGCTGGACAAAGCTCAGGTCTGAAATAGCCGTGATTTTTCTGAGCTGCAGCAAATGCACGCCTGACATTTAAAACACTGGCTGTTTTCATGATGGGCTTAGCCAGCTGCGCAGCCTTCCTATTCACTCGAAAGTGTGAAGGAGGAGGATCAGCTGGTGCTCCTGGGCTCTTGACACCAGCCAAAGCAGTGAGCGTTGGAGGAGGAGGAACGCTACCTCTCTACCATTATTAATTGGGGGCCAAATTTAGAGAGCAAAGGTACAGACAAGTCCTTGATTTACAGTGAATCCAGACAAACAGGATGCTCTACTTCTGCCCTCAGATGTCAGAAATAAAGCACAAAGCAAACAAATTATGGCTATGTATTATTCTTGGATATTTCCATCCAAGCCCTTGCTCCTCCTGTGACCAGGAGGGCAGGAGCAGAGCCGCAGGCACAGACGGGCACACCAGAAGAGAGCCGAAATCCTGCTCTCAGGAAAGTAAATTCCAGCCACTTCCCCCATGACAAGTTTACTGCATGCTGCTGCACAACACTTTTATTGGCATTCATTAGTCCTTGAGGACCAATGTATTCATTTTTAGCAGCATTAAAACAGAGGTTGCATTTTACAAGTGAATCGCTACACTGCTGGGGCTGTAGGAAGCCACTCAATTATCTCCATTGTGTTAAAAACTTAATTCAGACTCAATACTAATCTTAAATTGTAACAAACATTATTTCCCTGAGCCTTGGTTAACCAACAGTCTGATCCCCAGCTTGCAGCTGTTTTGGGCTTCTGGGGAGAGAAGTTGGGGGTGTTGGGTTTGTTTCTTAATCAGTGCCATGTAGCTTGGGGAACTGCAGAGCAGAGACAGTCACCACTGGGGTGCTCAGCAGTGCATTACTTGTAAAACACTACTGGAAATGAAAACCAAAAACTTGGAGTCCCTGGTATTCACAGTGAAACTGCTCCTCTTTTTGTATATTTCTCCTTTATCTGGAGCTTCATTTCTGTTTAAGAACAGCTGAAGACCACAATTTAGCATCACATTTAATTAGATACTTGTGGCATTCCCAAGTCAAATTAACAAGCTTGTTACCTCTTGACATGTAAATATACTAAAGTATTCATCCCCAGCGACACCTATAAAGAACACACGTATACATTTTTGTATGTATTTGACCCCCTCCCTTCATCAACAGCTCCCAGCCACTGAATTTCAGTGAATTTATGCTCTTGACTGTACTGCTTTGAAAAAAATCACATCCCTCATTCTTTGTGTAAGAATGAAAATCCAAGTAATTTTCATGGCTCTCTTTATGATAATTTTTCCTATTTTGTTTAATTTTGTTTCAGACTATAATTTGGCAGCTCTCACAGGTCGAGCCCGGGAAAGATTATGGTTGTTGTTTTAAGCAGCAGGTGTAGCAATCAATGTGGAAATGTATGTATCCCTCTTGGAGATACAGCTACGACAAATGGAGACAACAGATCCTGCACTACATACAAAAATAAAGCTAGGTAATCGATAACATTTAAAGTGCTTCAGAGGGAAAAACTGAACACTTATTTCTTTTCTCTACTAACGAATGCATCTCATTGTTTTCCCATCTGGGCTCTTACATGGGCTGCTCTCATGCCAGCCTTCAGGCAAAGTGTGTGCTGATGTTACCCCCTCGGTTATTGTCGCTGAGCAATGCAGAGTAACCTTCTGCAAAGGACCAACCCTGCTGGGATAGCAGTGGATTAGGAGGAGTATTCCTACAGAGAAAGCCTTACAGGCCCTCGACAAAACTACCATTTTTACACATCCTCTCCTAAAGAGGGCAATCTACCTGAAGCAAAATTCGTAGTGTACCCTACCCCTGGCTCCACCAACTCAAAGCGCCTGATGCTGGACTCATGTTTTGCAGAACTAGGTCCTGTGAAAGCTGGGTTTCTAACTTCTGTTTCTCTTCACAGTGAAACAAACACAGCTCATTGGTGTCTTGGCCAAACCTGCAGGTTTAATGAGAATGACTTAACACTACCCAGTTTCTCCACGAGTAGCTACGAACTGCTGGGTAAAATGAGGGTTTTCCTTCCCTCTAGACTGGCTAATTTCAGAAAATACAAGAAATAAAATAAAATGCCTGGAAGGGAAGTGAGGTACTGAAAAAAGCTCTGCACATATTATACCATGTTAACTGTGCTTTTAAAGTCAAGAAGCTGCTGTGGTCTGAAGGGAGGAAATTAAATGAGAATGGGAAAGGGAGGGGGAGAAGTGAAGCATCCTTAAGCAGCCATGGCAAATATAAAGGTGAAATCCTCATCAGTAAAGGCATTCAGCCTCTTTCTACCCCAAAGAGGGATTATCTTTCACTCTCCCTGTAGACAGATCAATTGTCACCCTAATTTTCATAGGCACAGAGTGCCTTCAAGCTCCCATTGGCACCACTGGTACTCATGCTACACTCTAAACATCCACCCAACTCCCCTAATCCCACAAGTTACCACATGCCAAAAAACTGTTATACAAGGATCTTGAACTCTGTTCCCACTTCTTGCACAAACTTATCTATGACCTTCCACTCATCTCTTCCCTCCACAGTCCACTCACTCAAACCTGGTTTTTTGTTTGTTTTGTTTTTTGTTTGTTTTTAAACAAAGTCCTTGGACTACAGGTGGAGTGCAGTGCATTACAGGAACAAGAAGCTTCTTGGCTCTCTGGATGTGCTACTTCAATGCCAATAACTAACAAAGCAGAATCAAGAGTTCGCTGTTAGCATTTCTGGTGAGAGAGAACAAAATACTTCTATCATCTCAAATGAGAACAGATATCTTGAAGTAATCAAAGTAACACAACCTCTTATGTCAGGACATGCCACATATTTCAGTATCGTATTTTCAAGCTTGTTGTGTATGCCTGTCTGTAAGCAGGGACAGCACCTTGCCTTGGGAGCCCTTGATGCTCCCAAATTACCACAGCAGCTCGCCAGGAACAGAGATGCAATTCTTGGCAAATGCCACGCTGGGGGAGAATTACCACTCGAGAGCTGATTCAGAGCACCTACATTTCTTTGCAATAAGAGAAGCCCAGGAAATCCCATTCCTCTTATGAGAAACACTGAGCATCAGAGAGCTGAAAGGCGAAAACTGCTTCATGTGGAAACTACTAAACCAGTTGGAAGATGGCTAAGCATAAACTGGTTCAAGATACAGGCTCTTCTGCAGAGCCATGGACAAAAACCTCAGCTGTTTGTCTCCCATTTCACTGCTCTGACCTGCACCCGGCCATCTGGGTGTAATGCTTCTGCAGTCCCCAAAGGCCACATCCACTGCTTGTCATAAAAGCTTGGCTGCCTACTCTGTGAGATCAGAGGTGTTCAAGGAGATTTGTGCATTGATTCCTGAATGTTAAAATACACTCCGCCGACACCTTCTTCTGAAATGACTATCTGGACGTCACTAATTTCTTGCAAAATACGCCTCTGTCATCCACTATCTTGGAAGAGCAGGTGCTTTCTTTTATGTCCCCAAGCAGACTCACATTTCACTGTTCCTGAGCACTCAGAGATAGCTTTTTTTGAGTGTGTGACAAAACACGGTGACAGCTGCTGAAACTGAGATGCCTGATCTACCTTTCCTGCCTAATCTGACTTTTGCAGGGATGAAGCAGCTCATCTCTTCGGGGTGTGCAAGCCCTTGTAGGAAGCACCCCAGTACAGTTCTCTTGTGCCAGCCATTGCCACTGCCTTGTTTGGTTCTTTTCCTTCTCTAAAAGAGAATATTGTGCCTATGCCATCTGTTAAGTAAAGTGCTGCACGTACGTCGCAATATACCCTGCAGCACACAATGGAGCCTTGCAGGTTAAATGTGAAGAGAAGTGGCTGTAAGGGGAGAGAAGACTCCAGGTGCTGGAGCTGTTACAGGTGAGCCTAAACATTTGCTTCCCCGAGGCAGCTACCTGTCAGAATTAATCTTGCCGATCCCAGGAATGCGCCTCAGTAGGCACCGCACCCCATTCCAGGAAACCATAAATACCAAATGAGATGCTCAGCACCACACATGAAAGTATCTTCTTTCTGCAGAGCATGATTATGTGCAGGAGTGACAGCTGGGCTACCATCAATCCCGCCTTGTGCTGGGGTTTTCTTAAGGTCGTTCCTTGGGGGAAAAAAAGAAGGAGGTGAGCATGATTATGTGCAGGAGTGACAGCTGGGCTAGCATCAATCCCGCCTTGTGCTGGCGTTTTCTTAAGGTCGTTCCTTGGGGGAAACAAAGAAGGAGGTGAGCGTGGGTGCCTGCTGCCTTCCTCCTAAGGAGGCCTCCAAGGGAACCCCCTTATTTTTTTTTTCTCTCTCCTGGATCTGCCTGGGGACCCCGCTTTTTTATTTCCAGGTTAAAGGACATTCTCCCGCTCCTCAAAACCAACACTAGTAAGAATCATCTTTGGGAGCCCCTCTTACAAGTACTCTTGATAACGTGTCCCAGAGGCAAAGCTGGGGAAAAACTGGTTGTCTTCTGAATGATGCTGCCCAAGCACCATGCAGGAGGGGGTGCTTTGAGTAGGGCAATTTTGACAAACAGGGCACCCCATGCCTGTCAGAGAAATGCAGCGCTGGTGGTGAGCCCTCATTTAGCAAAAGCGATTGACTCCCGGGTTTCTTTTCCTCCTGTTTCCTTGTCATCTCACTAGGAAAAGTCATAATTTTCACAAAGACTGTTAAGCTTCCCACTTATCTCAGACCTTCCTCTTCTTAATCCCCCCCTCCTCAGTTTCCCTGAATTTACAAACTTTTTGTTTGACGGCTGAAGTGTTTTAGTTGTGTTTATGCTTTTCAGTTTGGAAAAGATGCACTGGTTGGTTTCAGAAGTTCAGTTATGAGACCAGCAGAAGGTCAGCAAGACTGATGTTTGGAAAGGCAAACTCCAGGTGAGCCGTGTAAGTCATCCTGATGTCCCCACCGCATACCCAGAGGGACAGCTGAGCCCGCTGCCCTGCGGGGCGCTGGGACCCGCTGTCACCTCCCATCTGCCCGAGGATGCCTCGGAGGTCAGTACTCTCCCACAAAGCTGAGCCATGGCCAAGGCCACCAATTGAGGCCACACACCACAACTGCAGGAGCAGAGCACCAGCCTGGGGAGTTACCACAAAAAAGAGTATCCCCAGCTAATTAGGGGCTTCTGGATCAAAAGTAACATATTTAAAGTCCAAACCCAAACGCTCGGCCTCAGGAAGCAGCCGGGGCGGCAGGACGCAGCCAGCTTGCTAAGTATGGGCTGGGACTGCCAGAGGGACACCGCTGACTCCAGAAGAGCTGCTTTCCACAATCTTTGAAACAAAGGAATTTATTTCAAAACACAGTAGCATTTCCATATTTTGAGGCAAAACCAGCCCCTGGAAGATTTCTTTCCTGTTTCTGCATAAACACAGTATCTTTCAGACAGCACCTTGCTGAACCCAAACCACACACTGCCTCCACATGACACCCACAGCCGAGAGCAGCGGCAGCAGGACGCTGGGAGTGTGGAGCAGTCGTGTTGGGACAATGCATCTGCGGACACAGGCACCACAGTCCCTGTGGCCCAGATGTTCATTGCTTTGGTCAATCATTTTCTGCATCTCTCAGAACACATCCTTCAGTGTGTGGGCCACCAAAATCAGATACCTTAAAATATCAGGTTGGCAAGGCTTGGTTCATGTTATCATCAACTGAGAAAACACCCCCAAAATTCAGCGTCAGGTCTGGATTCTGTAGTCCAGGTTTAAAGTCAGCAGGGGAGGACAGAGCTCTGCCTCCTGGGGCTGTTCCATAGCCTCCTGATCAGCTTCCTTAAGCATCCACAGCATATGTAAATAAATATATGTACACATGCTGCTCTCCCAAAAGCTGTACTTTCAGGGGCTGAAACTCCAGGTTCTGTGGGTTAAATAAGTCAGTTCCTCTGACAAAGACACATTTGGTTGAATTTTAAACAGGAGGCCTTTAGAAATCTATGAAATTTTAACCATCAGTGTGTAGCGGCTTCTAGGATGTTCCCCACCTTGTAACATTTAAAACAATGATTCACCTTCATAAGAAAGATGTAACTGTCTAGAACTAACTCTCAAATAATGTTAATTATCTGCATGGTCCGTGTTTTGGCATATGCGATTTCCAGCTACCAACATGTTATGATGTTCTGAAATCTTTTACGTGATACCAACTTTGGAATGAGCAGCCACCTATAAAAGACATGATTTTTAATCTGCATTTGATTGCCACAGCTTAAAAACCCCAGAATTTATGAGAGCTACAAATCGTTTTTAGACTGTGCAGTGTGGAATAAAAGCCAAGACTTTTGGTTCGGCTTGTTGATATTTCCTGAAAACATGAAACAATTCTGAAAGGACAGATTTCCTGGCTCACAGCTAAAGGTCAGCAGTCACACAGGGAGCGCTTGCTAAGTGTACCAAAATGACTGGGGAGGAAAGGCTGGCACAACATTGCAGTATTATTAAAAAGTTATTTCAATGAGGAGAAAGGGAGAAAGAAGAGAGGCAGACAAGGATTAGATGTGCAACAAGTGAGCTTTCATCAAGACTAGACAAACACTCTTGCCCCCTCTGCCAGCCGTGCAGCCCCAGCCCATGCTGCCGTCCCAGCCTGCACGGGCTCCTAACGTGACTTCTCTCCCCAGGCACCACAAATCACTCCTCTGGCCTCTCCTGCATGGCCCAGAGGTTCTTCCAGGCTCTGTAACAGATTATGGAGGCACAAGTTTCATTGGGAAGGACAGCAGTTTGCAAGTCCCATGAGTTTGTGCAACACTGGCGTACAGTTGTGTGATATGCAAAAAGCAGCTCATTTTCCCAAGAAATCTCCCCCAAACCTGTTCCATGTTTATAACTTGCTCTCAGCACAATTCAAGAACCAAAATGCTCCACTGGTTAACTCCTGTTCTGCAGCCAGCAGAGGGGGCAGCAGGCAGCTCTCATCAGATTCCTGAAACCATCTGCTGGAGCCAAGTTCCTTGTCAAAGTATTTCATTTTACAATAACAGATACCAAAAAATTTCCATCCACTGAGATGACACCAGTTTGAAAACAAGCACATTCTGCAGCTAAAATCTCTGAGGCATGTATAATGTTGGTAGAACAGAAACTGTCCCAGCTCCCTCCAAGAATACCAATCTTGTTTTTATTATTCAAGTTTTTGTTTCAAAGTATGGGTTACGTACAGTTTTCCAGGCAAATACACTCTACGCCAAAACCAACCTATCAGCCTCCAGCAGGTCCCCGCCACAGACTGCACACCCAGGTAACTGCACCCCCCTCCCTGCCTGACCAAGAGCCCCGGGACATTAGAGTGAATAAAGAATTGGTGCCTATAATCCTGCTAACGAAATGCCACTACTCTGACCTCAGTGTCCTCCCTAACAGTGACTTACAAAAAGCATATGTTCCTATCACTCATGGTCCATGCACTTTTTTTTTCTTTTTAAAATTAAAACCAATCGGTTGTAGAGCAAAACACTACCTTTTCAGCCAAAAGGTCAACAGCAAGCCAATGACCACACGTGTAGCTCCCAAATCCTGCTAACTACAGTACATGAAAGGAAAACAACAAATACACTAATAAGCAGCTAAGCAATATTGTCAGCTGTTAAACTTGAAATTCAGCCCTCGCAGATCCTGGAGGAAGGCCATCCCAAACGGTACATGTCCTCTGCTACGCAGAAAGAGTGCTCAAGCCGCAGGATCCCATTCCACATACATCCCTTTGGAATATATGTCTATACCTATCATATGTCATACTTTGTATGAGATAAACGACACTCTGCTCTTGGCCACCAAGTGTATGTCCCAAAAGCAGCCAGTAAGACTGGAACAAGAGATTATAAATCCCTGCAATGGGACAAAGCTGTAGCTCAGAACAGAGGCACTCTGACAATTTAGGGCTTTACAGACCACAACCTGAAAGGACGAACTATTCTCCAAAGCAAAATTTTGAACACTAGCATGGAGAATATTACTTCAGATGCAGATTGCTGTAGCATTGCTATTTTCTAGTTGGAGCTTCAGGGCAATTTACAAGTAGAGACTATTGCCATGATCAGCAGTGAGATTACAGAATTTGCTGTGATTAATCTCAAAAAGACAGCTCCGGGCCTGAAATTCAATGTGGCACACCTGCTAGCGGAGAATATATGAATAATCTGATCCCCAGGCTGCAAGTACTATGAGAAAGGGTTGTACATCCCCATCCAGTGGATCCTCCCCCACCACATCCTCCTAAGGCCAAACGGAATCGCTAATATGAAGACAAGCTGTGCATCAATACCTCTGCAACCTCAAAACCTGTGCTCTAAGCTGCTGCTAAGCAAATCCAGCAACACCAGGCATCTGGTGCCAAAAAGACTAGAACTCATCAATCTCACATTAAAACTCTTTTACTGAACAGCTCTAAACAGCACTACCTGCAAAAAGTCTTGTTAACTGTGAGATTAATAACATTAACTGGAAGACAGGATGGTTTCTATGGCATTGTTTCAGGAGCTGAGGTGATTCCATTACCTCCTCACCAGAACTCCAATTTAAAACCATCTATGCAGTAACTAAAGAAAAAATAATACTGCTTGTAGATAAAATCATGCTTGAAACTTTGACACAATATAATGATTTATTTTTCCAAATAATGTCTTGCCTAAATGATAAACTATATTGATTGCAAGGGTAGTTAAGCAAACTCAAACGGTATAATGGGAGCAGAAGACATCTTCGTGGCCTTGTGGGCTCAACTGAGGTTATTCACACTGCAAAACACCAATGATCTGTGCATTATGGTCTGTTAAAGTAATACTTGGCTTATTGAACACTTACTTTGTTTTATGCTTAAAAGAAACTCAGGTATGAACCACAGAAATAAAGCTCTATTTTTGTAAAATGCTAGGGAACACAAAAAAAAAAAAAAAAAAAAAAAAAAAAGAAAGCCCTTACAGCTGTAATTGTCATCTCAATGCAAGCATCTCCTTTTCATATGCTTGGCTTTGCTTACTATTATACTTACTGCTGTTATTATTATTAATGCACCAAAACATGACACTCATCCTAACCAGTTCTTCATTAGGCAATTTCTGCTCATCAGTATAATCCTCAAAGCTTCCATCAGATTTTACACTCTCTAATATGACAGATACATTCTTTTGAGTGTCTATAGCAAAAATAAGGAGCATATATACCAGCCAATGCTGCGATAGGCAGTGGAAGGAGAGGGTGCCAATGCTGGTGGATGTTGTGCATTAACCCCTGCGAAGCGCTGGATTTCAGAGGTCGGCGAGTGTGCTCAGTGGCAGCTGCATCAGGTTCCATTCAGACATCAGCCTGAGCAACCAGCATTGTCAGGCTCTTTGAAAATCCTGGTTATCACTTTTTAAGGCAGGTGAGAATCAATTAATTTTCAGCTTTTAAAGGAATGCCTTTGCTGTTGTCAAGCCTGGCCACATAGTTACAATGCATTTTGCAGAGATGCACTGCCTTTTCTTTCTGTTCAGTGTAAAAGCACTTAATCTCGGTTATCGGCTCCCTGAAGGTCAGGCTTATTTCTTTAGATCTATTATTTACTGCTTGAAATTTCCAGTTCCACCTTTCTGGCTATTATAGGTTCTTTCCCCAACTCCTATTATTTTCACAATAACTCCATACGATGACTGTTGATAAAGTTAGGAGGACCGTGATTCTAAATGTTTGACCTTCTTCAAAATCTGATAATGGATACAGTTTCAGAAGCATAGGTCATCTCAATTTTGCCAATAAACCATTTATTTTCAGTGGCCTTCAGACCTGCAGGCTTACTGTGCACTGCAAAATGGATTCTTCAGGGAACAATAAAAGTAAGAGAGCCATTCTTAGCCTTTGCTTAGCACGTTAGGAGGGATACTGCACTTTGGAGAGAGTTTGTCCACAACATCTTATGCACCACACTCTCTAAGACCTTCACTGCTGTACAACATTTTCTGATGTTTATATGAAGCTGAAAGTTGTAAGCGTCTAATGTGAACTAACCTCCTTTTCATTTGCAATTTATATGAAAAGGAGAAGAAAAATCCAGGCCTCCTTAAACCCTCCCCACCTACCGAGGGCTATCCAGTCACCTTTACCATATTCTTCAACTTACAGCTCAAGGCATAGCGCCAAGTTTTACATCACTACCTCAAATGTTATGCTGCTGTGGTAAGACCCGATTACGCCATGCTTGTAAAAGCTGTGTCAGTGCCAAGGTACACAATTTGTTGGTATGAGTGCCTGCCAGCCCCCTGCAATGGCTTCACCGAAACAGAGTTCTCAAAATGACTTGGTCTTGCAAAACCTCTGCCAGAGGTACAACTCCTCCTGCAGATGAACGTTTCACACAAACTATTGAGCAAGATGCAGAGGAAGGTGTGTCAAACACGAATCCCTGTCTCGAACAGTGCTTGGAAAGTCAAGCAGTGACTGGATCCTGAGCAGGGGGGAACCAAGCAGGTTTTACTTACTGTCAAAGCTCCTGTGCTGCGCTGTCAGGGTTGCCTGCACAGAGCGACCAGCCTCTTTCACCATGGCTTCAAATTCGCTTCGGCTTTTGTTTGCGAAGTTCTCCTCCATCTCGCTGGTGCAGCAGGTATAGCCTTGTGGGCAGATCCGCAGGTGCTCCCCTAAAATGAGAGAAAATGTAGTTGAGTGGCCAGGTCCGGAAAAGGAAGGATTTCACCCCAGCCAATCTCAGCATAGAAATATCCCAGCTCCCTGGTAACCTGGACCTGCAGCAAGCTTTACATGTTTACCCCCTAATTTGAGTTATCCTGCATTAGTACAGTGGTTGGTATGACTGCAGGTACAAATTTTCTCACTGCTGACTGTGAAGGAAGGAAAAGTGAAGGACATAAAATTCATACATGGGGCAAGGAGAAGGGAAATACAAGTGTCTCCTGCTCAAAGTTTGCCCTGGAATCCAGCTCTGCCTAGAATCCCAGAAGACATGGAAATCTCTAGTTAATTGACATATTACTCATCCTCATTAGGCTTAACATGTATATTAGAACAACTGTTTGAAACTACTTTGTCAAGAAAAACACACCCAACTCCAATGCGCTCTCCCCATTCCCAAACCAAGCCCCCTGCAAAAAACCTATCCTGAGAAGGCATTTCCATAACAAAACAGGTGAGACTAGTGAGAAGCTTTCAAAAGACAGAAGCCTGCTGAATGCCAGTGGAATCTGGGTGACTAATTTCCCTTCACACATTTTGAAATCTGCTCATTTACTATTTTTTCAATGAAAAATTTATCTCCCAGAAAGAGACAAGACCACCCAAAAAAGGGTTGCTATGACAATCACTGATTGAATATACCCTTTGCTATAGGGAAGGACAGCAAAGGTAACAGGACTCAGCAGTCAAACTGAAAAATTCTTCAATATGGGAGCTCCTCCTGCCCTCCACAATCTCTTTATTGTGGAGAAGCAAGCGTTTGCACAGGCAGAGTCAGCAACATTTTAAAAATAATTGCTTAAGTTTTTATGAGTCCTTACAAACAAAGACATATCCACCTGCAAACACACCCTAGGTTTCTCCTTACTCAGCAATAAGAACTCATTTGAATGAAACCAAACACGAGGGTTGGGTTTGTTGTTTTTTTTATTATTTTTTTTAAGAATAAAAACCCCCCTCGTTCCAAGCACACACTGAGATATACCAATTACAAAAAAGTTACCACGTTCAACATTTTTGATTGGGATTGCCAATGAATTTGCTGGCAGTTTTACAGGACTGATGTCTTAATGTCATAGCTGAGCTGAAACACGTATTTAAAATCATGTTTTGTCTTGTGTGTCTCGACAGCTTCAAATCCTGAACCTGCACTGTCCTCCAGAGTTTCCCATTCAAGTCCTTAGCTGTTTCTAGTGCAGAGCCTTCAGCAAATGCGTGCCTCTGTGTAGAGGGTCTTTGAAATTGGGCATGTGTCCTGCCCTTGGGAATGCCATGTCACTTGTAGCCTGATTAAGAGTAATTTTGACAGGAGCGCTCTGCAGCTGCTGTATTTTAGGCAGAAGCCATTCAGGATGCGTTTGCATTCTGCTGGCCTCGGGTCCCTGCTCACAGACAGCTCTGGAGCAGGCTCTGCAGGGCGCCGGGGCGAGCCTGCCCCTGCAGAACAGGTTATTGTGCATGTGCATGGGCAGAGCAGCCTTCCTGCCCGTGTGACGGAATCGTCGCTCACCAGCTTTCCTAACTCCCATCCTCAGGTTTGTGCCGTGCTCCTGGCTGAGAGGAGTGCCAGGGAGGACAGCGTGTCCCATGGGTTCCCATCTCCCACGGGACCCCCCTCTCAGTCCCCCCGAGTACCCAGGCAGGCAGCACTGCACCATGCTGTCGCAGCAACAGCAATAGCAGCAACTTGCTTCGGGAGAAAGAGTCAAATACGAACATCATGTGGCTCAGCACTTCCCAAACCAAATGCAATTTAAGTTACAGTGCTTGCCTAAGCCTTTCCTCCCTTCATAAACTAGATTGTTGCAATTCATTCCCTGGGCTCATTTCTGTACCCTGCATTTCTACAGGAAAGTCATCATGAGGATTGCTGACATGTGACAGACAGGCAGAAAAAGGGAGCTGTAAATTTTTGACAAGACACAGCTTTGTTTCCTGTCATGGCAAATTAAAAACTTTCTTCTTGTCCAGCCTCTTCCATCCGATTTCTGCTGCCACAGGATCTCTGACGAGGATGAAGTTCTGTTGACGGCTGCTCTGCTGCGGCACGCGTCCTTCCACCCTGCCCTTGGGACACCGTGAGGCCTCCCTGAAAGGCCCAAACGCAAGGAAACGGATCCCAAAAGGCCCCAGTGGTTCCCAAAGACTGCCTTTACCACCAGCAGCTCAGTTGCTGAAAAATTTTGCAGATGAAGTCCTGGTCCTGCGAGGGCTTGCGCTGGACAGCACCCAAAAGCACGAGCACTCCCGCCCCTTCTCTGGGCGCCGGCACCCACCACAGCTTGCAGGTTCAGCCTGAGCCACCAACAACCCTGTTTGGGTAAACCAAGATAAAGCAGCGGGAATGAACCTCCTGGGGAACGCCCATCTCCCGCCTGCTGCCAGCGAGCAGGGCTTGGCTGCAATCCCCTTGGCAGGATTTGCCAGGAGACCCGCCTGAAACCAGGGAGAGCCAACCTGGGCCCCAGCGAGGGGACACGACACCATCACCAAAGCTGCCAGTCAAGCAGGCTTCCCCCACAGGTTTTAAAAACAAAAAAAACGGGGAAAGTGTGGGGCTCTGGGGAAGAACAGGGCCTGCCCCCAGGGATGAGGAGCCCGTGCTGCGCCCAAGCTCCCTGACGAACAGCGAGGAGCAGCACAAGTGTGAGGCGCGCTAATTAAAACGTGACATGACCAGACAAGAACCTCCATGCTCCCACCCCAGGCAAGGCAGAGAGCGTGTTTCAGCTTCATCAGTCCAACACCTTGCTGTGCGAGCTGAGCTTTAAACAACCTCCAGCCAACCTGCACCATGAACAGAGGGGGAAGGAGGCAGAGCAAAAGACAACAAAGCAAGGGAAAAGTCACAGTCATAGATAAAACTGGTTAATTTTACACAACTTTGTGAATTAAATATACATTTTTTTTAATGCTTGAACTCAGAGCAGTTTCAATCCCTTTTGAAGCAACATTTCTCTCAGCTTTCTGCAGGCATTTGTATGGTACTCAGCACTTCATCTCAGTGCACAGCAAACTTTTTATTGTTTGTCTGTGTAACTCAAACTCAGCGCACATGAAACAGTCTTACAGCACTATGAAAACACTTTGCTTTCTTTGCTTTTTAACCTGACCCACCCTGGAAACATTCACTATTATTATTTAACTTTTTTTTATTGACTCCAAACCAAACACACTCTAGACCATATTTTTGCTCTCCTTATATTTCAAAGTTCATTTGTTTGCTAACTTGCCGTTATGTCATTGCTGAAGCTGCACTATAAATATCTCTGGTTCACTTGGCAGGAGATTATCTGCAGAGATCTATGGAGAGATAGAGGTGTTTTACGAGGATTAAATTTGCAAGATACAGTGTGCGTTCTCCTCTCCACTACTGCGTCAGAGAAATTTCCCCCTGTACACAGCTGCCACGTTGCTAACCGCTTGCTTGAGAGCACACGCTCCTGGCCCCTGGAAGAGCTTTTCAAAAGCCAGTGAGCACGGCAGAAGCCAGACGGGCAGCAGGCAGAGGGCTGCTCCAAATCTCCTTAAAGATAGCGGATACACTCCCAGTGACTCAGGCCAGCGCTGGGTCAGGCCCAAGGAGGATCCCTCTGTCCCATACTAGTCTGTAACTGAAACCCAGCCATCGCTCTCCAGCCCTGACTCGCAGACCCTAGCTGAGCAGGTCTGGCAGTGGAACACAGCGACGCCAAGGCTGCGTTCGATGGCTGAGTTAATAGCAGCTTCACACTGCTCTACACACTCCAGATTTAAGACACATTTGTGTAAGAGAAGATACACTTCAGGATGCTTGGCTTCCCTTCAGAAAACTACTGTCTTGCTCAAGCCTTTGGCAGCCAAAAGGTGTGGTTCTATTTGGGTGTCCCTGGAAGCACCAGCTCTCCTGCAAAGGCTGCCTACGTCGGGGTGGGATGTAACCCACCAACTTAGTGGTCTCTTGGAAACAGAGACAGGGCAGAGCATGCATGAAAACAGCATCAAACAAATATCTCATTTATGATTAACTGCCCTAGAGTGGAAAGGAATAGGCCGGAGGCTGATGACAAGAAAATATCACATTGCCTGGCTACGGGCTTGGATCGTCCTTCAAACACCCTCTCAGCTGGCTGGGTTAGCAGATCATTTTGGCTATCAAATTCATTACTGTATTTGAGGGTGCTGAATATTAAATCACTTGACCACTTTCCCCTCAGGGGTGGAGCTGCGCTGCTTTGTGGCAGGGTGCCTGCAGGGGGAATAGCCCTGCCTGCAGCCCCCACGGACACAAGCTGAGACAGGGCTCAGGTCCCTGCTTCTTCCCCTGTGTGCTCCTGGCCTCACAGCCCTGGCCCATGCAGGCTCCCCTCGGCCGTGGACCTGCCTGGCGTGGGCTGTGCCGGGAGCCGCTGCAGCCATGGCATGCAGTGTAACACACCAGGGTGGCAGGATCTCAGCTGAGTTCAGAAAAGCTCTCTAGCTGTTCGCTGCTGCTGTGTTTCACCCCACCATTAGGCTCGGTAGCCATGAAAATGAGAGAGAAGGGCAGTCCCAGGGGTGCAAAATGGAAAACTGAGAGAAGAGCCCTTGGCTCCTTTAACCATGTAAATAGGGCTATTTCTATCCCTCTCACAGGCTGTTGGAGATTGAATTCATTACAATGTTTGCAGAAGGTTTGGGGTTATTTGGATGTGTCAGAGTATCTAAATGCAAATTATTACAAAATCATTTCTCCCAGAGGTTAATTTATTTCAGGCTGTGATAAATCCCTCATGATTCTTCCCTCACATTTGTAACCCTCCTCCCACTCGCTCTCCAAACTGCTCCAAAACCTCATCTCATGCTCTTACACCAAAACTGACCCCTGGCAGCCTCAGTCCAGCCCCCCATGCCAGCCCAAACCCCTTCCTCAGGGGTTTCTGGGTGGACATGTCTCAGGCAATCAAGCTTGCTGAAGTCCCACACTGCTGAGACCCCCCTGCCAGGCGTGGCAGGGATGCCAGGACACAGCCCCCAGCCGGGCACAGCCAGTGAGCATGAGAGCATCTGGCAGCCAAGGACCTCTGGTCCTCTCCTACTGTCCCTCGTAGGCACTAGGGTCTGCTGTCCTCTCCCTCTTCACACCCAAATTCCACTCAGGCTAATAAGCATCACATACAGGAACCATGGGGCTTCCCCCCCCTTCTTTTTTTTTTTTTTTTTTTTTAAACATGTCAGAGAGTGTCTGCAGCTGATGCAAAATGAGCCCCGGAGGTGGTACAGATGTTAAAAATACCTTACAAAGAGGTAGTGCAATGAAAGTAAGTCCCCTTTTTCATGCCTCCCAGCTTTTCCTGCTTCAGGTGTTCCTGTCCCCATATCTCTTGAAATATGTATTTTTAAAGAGAACATGATTTAGCACATGCTGATAAGTAACTGACAGTACAGCCTCTAGTGCCAGGACCACAATATTACCTTGAAACCCCATCTTGTCACAGATAACTCCTAGAGGAAACAGAGGTACCCAAAAAGCATTCATACTAGGAGACAGTCCTGGCTGACAGCCCTAGGAAGAACTCTTCATGCCTCTTTCATTCTAGATGCACTGAGACACATGAGCTGCCATGCCACTTCCAAACACCTACGGCCCATAATACCTGTGTAAGGTGTCCAGGCGTACAGCTGGTCTCTCATACAAGCTGCTAACATCAAACTGAACCGGCTATGAGACCACCCTATTAAGGAGAGTGCAAATCAAGAATTTTCACATATTGCAAAGGCAGGTGTTAGCTAAGCGCTGTGCAGCCTGTTTGTTTGATTTGCAGTCAGCTGTCGGCAAAATATGATATCTTCTACTTTCTGATTATGTATGACGAGTATCGTCTTGTTTGGCTTTGGTTTGCACATAATGTCAAGGGAGTCACAGCAGGCCTGAATATTAAGCATTGCATGGCAGACCTTCACACTTGGATCAAAATGCACTGAGTCATGTTCTGCCCAGCCTTAGCGATGCCACGGGCTGAGGATATGCACAGTGTGGCGGGTGTATGGGCTGGCCAAGAAATCAGAGGCGGAATACGGCCACGAGGAAGGGCTGTGCCCATGTGAAGTCACGATCTCCCTGCACTTTCATACCTGGAAGCACTCGTGGGTAAGAAGCAGAGGTGGCAGGGTGTAGCTGGGAACCAGCCCCGCTACAGACTCTGTGGGCATCTTGGATGAGCCAGACTGGGAGCTAACGTAGTGAGGGGGAGAGGAGAGCCACAGAGAGGCTGTCCACGTCAGCAGCACCCTACCAGAACCCCTCATGGACCTCAGCGTGTGCTACACAGCAAGACCCAGGTTAACCTCAGCCAGCTCAAGGCCACTGCGGAGCACTGCCACAGCTCACACACTGGGGGGGTCTGCGAGGCAGAGGCAGGCACTGTCTCGCCTGCTTCATCCACGCCGGCCTCCCCACGCACATCACTGCTGCCTCCCGGCCTCAGTAAGGCAAGAGGGATTTTGCTCTAGCACAACCGACTCCTATTTCTCTTTGCCGCTGCTGAGGGAGTAGCTTGGTATCTTGAGGGACTGACAACAAGGGCATGAAGTCTTTTCAAGCTGCACACCACAGGTCTGCATTTCTCCCGTGTCAGCAGCTTTTATAATGCCTTACCATCTGACGGCTGATCAAATAGCTTGTGCTATCTGAGATGAACTAATGTTTTCATTCCAGATAAAGAAAACAAGCACTACGTTCCACATCAGTGATAAAAACAGCAAACTGGAAAAAAATAGCTATTCTTAAAGCAATGCACGTGTTTAAGACAAGACAATAGCAAAACATGAAACGCTTGTTCCCACAGCTCTTCATGCAGACCAGGATTATACCAAGAGAGGTGAAAAACCCAGAGCAGATAATCTATAAGATTTGCTCTTTCCACTCCTTACCTTTTCACTCCTACCAGGAATTAATAAACTATAAAAACACTATTAACCAAAGGAGACAACTTAATCTGGCTACTGAGTGGAGCTGGCTCCCTACCAGGTTAGCGCTGTTCTGTAATTGCATTACTGTGAAACCCCGGCACAGCGAAGAGACACAGGTATTTCTGAGAAATGTCACAACTGGCATCCTTGGGGCAGAAAACTACTGATGGATGCGACGGCTTTGGGACTGCCTTTTTTTTGACACAGGCTGTTTGAGTCAGGAACCGGCTCCCAGGGAGCCGGGCAGGAGGGCGCAGGGGAGGCTGAATGGGAATTTCCTCTGTATTTGCTCTGTTCGTGTCCTGAAATACTTCAGGCTGCAAGGCTGTCAGCTCAGTGTCACGCTCACACACTGGAAGTGTGGTATCAATTTGTTTAATCCTAGACCCTGATGTCAGAAGAATTTATAAGGCAGGCAAACATGGGCAAAAAAAGTTAATTAACAGAGGAGAAAGAGCCACCTCCATGTCCTGGAAAAATATTAAGTACAGAGTAGATAAGAGTGCCTTCAGAAATGACAGTGTGAAAATCCTAAAGTCATCTGTGTAGGTTACAGTGGCAAACTGCCCAAAGGAAGGGAACAGAGAAAATGTCACAAATGCTGACAACAGACTTGATTCTTACTGAAAAGATCTGCACAAAAGCACTTCACCCACGCATTGCTCCTTTGGGTTTCGGGAGGGTCTTTCTGAATGAAACAGAACACCCCTTCCTGTCACTCCGCTCCCCCAGTTTCTCACTCAGGACCTGGATCAGGCCGTAGCTACAGGGGCCTGACACTGTCTCCGACTCCGAGCCGTGCACAGGCAGTGGCAATCAGCACAGGGTGCAACAGCCCAACCCTGTGTTTAAGCACAAAGTAGAAAACGCTTTATAATTTGCAGTAGAAAATATCTTTTTCAGTGGTTTGAGAGAGGAATGAAAGAATAAGGGCCAAATCCACACGCACCACAACCACCGAAGGACCTCCATCTAGCAGAACTGACTGAACACAGCAAAAACCAAGGCTCCCCAGATCCTGTCCCAGGTGCTGGACCCACCATGGGGGAGCTTCTGAGCAGGTCTCTGCTCCAGAAAGGAGATGATCCATTATGAAAGGCTTCAAAGGGGAAGGGGAACCAGGACACAGTCTACAATTAGCACTCTCCAAATGAATCAACCTTGAAAGAAGCCTTCAGTTCAGACTAGACCAGTTGCAAGGATCATGGAGAAACACACAGGGAGTTCACTGTTACGCTCTTTCCTCTCCCTTTCTCTGAAAAACATAAAACTCTTAAAAAGAATCTTAGACAAGTGAAGAATTATCTTATCTCTTCACATAACACTTGTGGGGACGTATTGAAGTTGTATGTCATAATCCATCACTATCAACCTCTTTCAGAGTTGTCCTGAGCACATCAGCTTCTCACCAGATGTTCTGGTTCTTTTTTTTTTTTTCTTCTTCTTGGAACAAAGAGTCTTTTTATCCTCAGTTTACTGCAATCTAAAATAAGATCAAACTGGAAATCTATCACTCTTATCAGATGCAGCTCCACTGGAGGCTTCATAACAACATAAATATGTTACTACATAAGAGACAAAGCAATTCATTAAGCAGAATCTTTTTCAATTTCTTCTCAGAAAAACATCTACTGGATAAACTGTCAGCCTTCCCCATGTCCTGGCATCTTGCTGCCAGAAGGATCAGACTGGAAAAGGAATCTTGGTGGTAAACTGAGGATTAAACAAATGCCTTTTGGTTTATTCTCCATTTAAAAAAATAGTTTTGGGGCAATAATTCATATAATCCACGTCAGGAACATGAGGAAGGATTTGGTCAAAACCTGAAGGCCCCTGCAGTCCCTCGTGAAAGCCCTGAAAAGTCAGTGTTGATACTGCACTTTGTGTTATTTTGGGATATAGCGACTAACAAGCTTCAGCAAGGCTGTGAGATTGTTGCTCAAGAATGTGGAGTGCTTGTGGCCAGTCCCAGTCATTTCACTGCAAAGAACAAACCTGGCTTCACCTCTCATGAAGAAGGCAGCATTCAGAGAACATTTCCTTCTAACCCCAGCAAAGCTGCTCAAGCAGTAGATGCTGGTGTGAGGACAAGGAAAATCATCCTCCCGGATTTGAGACACATGCTCAACACCAAGCTCCTGCAAGACACCCTACTGCTTATCCCTCTGCCAGCCTTGCAGGATGCTGAGGTGAGCCGGACGTACCGCACCAGAGGAGGATGTTGGGCACAATGCACAACAGTGGGTGCCACGGCTGCCTGCCCTGCTGAGCCACGCTCCTGGATGCTGGCTTGCCCAAGGGAGGACCGCACGCTGTCTCCTCCTGCTGAGCACCACTACAGACACCGTCGGTAGCGCCAGGGACTGTGGGGGCGGCTCATTCCCTTCCTGCAGGAGGATGTGTGTGTCCAAGAAGGATCTTGCCTTCTAGCAACAAAAATCTCCCAAGGGAAAGGAAAAATCTCAATCATTCTGTCTGCTGGTAAGAATGAAAATGACCCCTACATTTGCAAAAAAAAAAAAAAAAATCTGTCTTTAAATAGTTATTAAACAAACAAAACAAAGTTCTTGGATCTGAATCTGATCCTGAGAGTTTGCAAAAGCAAAATGCCTATGCCTAAAATTTTGAGAAATTAGGTTTAATGACACTCATTAATCTTAAATTCCACGAAGTGTGTACACTTTTCAAAATTAAACATGAAAAGATGCATGTAACAAATTGTCTGAATCCCACAAATTCAAGATCATCTTTTTTTAGATCTTTGTAAAAATTTAAGAGACTTTACCTATGCAGAGTTGTTGGCTTGTGCCATAAATTAGGAGTGCTTGTACCTCCTCTGAAACTCTTTGCTGTATGTGTCGGCAAGGCTGTGGGAAGGTGCAGGATTGGAGGGGCAAGTTCTGGTTGCTGTGGGCTTTTTCACTTTGCAACTTAACACTTTTGTCAGCTCCAGAAATGCTTGGTTCTTCTTCAGCTATTGCTTTGCTTTATTTGTCTCACAAACGTTTTGGCCAGCAGCAAAAGCGCTGAACAACTGTGGAGCCCTTTCCTACAACCTGAGCCACCATGAAAGGACATGGTAAGTATGGGGTCATCTTTGGGGAACATGAAATTGCAGTCTTCCAGTTCAACAAAACTGATGCAGCTGATGCAGAACTTGGACGGACAAGTACCAGCATCAGGGCTGGAGTCTGCAGCAGCCTCTGGCCACTGTGTGCGAGATCTGCAGCAGAAGGAACTCAATTTGCTGCCTTTCACTTTTGGTTGCAGAAGCATGTAGGTGAAACCTGTGCCATCGCTCTTCTTTTTATGCCTCCATCTGATCTCACAAAATCAGATTACAGAAAGCTGCCTGTAACCTCAAAGATGCCATGGATATCCATAAGGAGCTCCTCTTCTACCCTTAAAACGAATCCAGGGGTATGAGGAGACGAGGGCACCAGTCTGGCCCTACCACAACCATTTCATGAATGGATTTCTGTTTCCACAAGCGTCAAACTATCACCTTTCACCCCCGCACAGAGCGGTGACCCAGAGGATCAGGTTTAAACTGGGAAGAATGTTTAAAACTCCAACACCCTGCTAGATCTCAGCGTGGCTCATAGTGCATATGCCCAAAATTTTACCAGAAAAATTTATTTTAGGCAGCTTCTGTTTGAAAACTTAATGGAAGTGTAGCTGTTCTCCCCTGAGTGTCAGGAACAGATGACTAAGAAATGTTGCCAGTATCTGTCTTTCAGCGAGATTAGTGCTGGGTTTGTGTGGTATCCTATTTATAACTTTGACAAACAGTTCACCCAATCATTCCATACTTAATCATAGCTGTCTGCCCTGCTCCCTTCAGAGAAAAGCTTTTCAAAAGTATGTGCCAACATAATACGAACAAAAGGAGGCAAACCACAGTCAAGAAAAAAGGACCTTGCTCCCAAAACCAACAACCAGCAACAGCGCACAAGCCATACAGAAACCAGGTCTCAGTAAATCATAAGGCATAATTAGAGCATCATTATTCATGGGACTGCATAGCTACAGTTAGTCAGTGTTTCCACTGTAAACTCCTGTTCTCATAAGAGGTTTGCAGCTCAGCTGCAAGGAATTAGTCTGTGATGAAATTGGGCAGTAGACATTTTAGAATAAGGATTATTTTTTTAAAACCATTTAAACATCCCCCCCCTTTCAATTCCCCTCTTACTTCTGAGGCTGTAGCAGTAGTCATAAAAGAATCAAAAAACACTTCTGCGTGCTCTTTGATGTCTGGTTTCTGTGCATGTCTCGGTGTGGTTAATGGGACCAAAAATATCAATTTAGCAGGGATTTTCAAATACAGAAGTCTTAAGAATTTGAAGCTGTGATTCCCACAATTCCAACTCAACTTTCCTTTGGACGTATCCATACGTATTACTATCTATGATAACTGCTATGCATTAAGGGGTCTTTACATTTAGAGTACACCCTGCATATTCATCTAGTGCCAAAGATGGGTTTACATTTCATGAGACAGAGCAGTTAAGATTTCTTCACATCTTTCTTTCTTTGAAATAGCATTTTCCAGGGATCATAAGAGACTACATTCTGCTGGACTCACTCCCAAGCCCTACAATCGCCCAGCTGCTTCCTCCCCACCTACCTGACTTCCATCAGGGCTCACACTTCAGTACATACACAGGCATGGTTGGGACCACTGAAGAGGAAGCATGAGGAAGTGAAGGGACAGAAGAAGTACCTTGATAGGACATTTTATTGCAGACAGTATTAAATAGAGCCTTTCACAACATCTTCAACTCCGGAGAAACAGACTACTGTTTGCATTCATAAGAATATCAGAGGAAGCATTTGCTTTTTTCCAATTAGCTCTGGCTGAAGCATCCTGGAGACCAGCATCGCTGGATATGAATGAGATTTACTTTCACACATAGGGACCACACACTAGCAAGGTACAATAGTCTCTGGGCACTATGCCTGGTTGTCACTGGATGCCACAAGCAGCACACAAGCCAGTAACTGCTTCATGTGCAGTCTCAGCTCAAAGTGGTGGAACAGTTATCCAGAGTGAGAAAAAACAGTGTAAAACTGTGAGCTTGAAGACTTACAAGCCCCAGCTTAGAACTGGATCACTGTGACTGGCCTGAGTGTTCATAGCAAAATCTTTGGTGCACAGGTTTTTAAAGAACCGACTAGTTTATCCAGGCAATTTGATTTTCTAGTGAAACATGCCACCGTGTAACAGCACCATGCTGTACCCTGTACTCCTGGATCATGATGCTGGCATAGGGGAAGCTGGGCCACCTCTGAGTTTCTAACACCTTGCAATGTTCATGCCTTCCTCGCAGCTCCCTGCCCTAGCACTAATGGGCTTCCCCTTGGATAGCTTGGCAGAGGTGACGAGAGTGCTTCCAAGGTACCACACAGCACTGCCAAGGGCTGCTCCCACCAAGCTCCCTGCAATCCCAATGCACTCCTCAGAGAAGGACAACAGCAACACCATGTCTTCTCATTGGCAGGAAAGTAGATATACCACCACCTTGACCACTATGATTTGTGAAAGCCATGAAAGAAAAATTCTCCTTTTAGACTGAAAGTACTTATCTCTACTACAAATTGTAGCAACCACAGTATTTACGTTGCACAGCAAGGATCTGAACTCCTGTCATGTCTTAAAAACAGTACAAAGCAGAATTCCTAGATATACTACTTGAATCTGCTTTTCAAGGCGGTAGTTAGAAATTAAGCGGCAAATGAACTCTAAGATTACTCATGTACCTTCAATCATTTACAGGAATGTTAGCAAGATCTCTGCTTCAGAGGGCTGGATCACGTGTTCCCACTACAACCATCATTAACCTAAGATGTTCACAGAGTAAGAGATGCTAACGATGCTGTAACTGGTCTCCATAGAGTATGGTTATGATTAGGGAATATCTCAGAGAAACTGTCATTCATTAAGCTCTCAAATAAATGCATAAAGATGGGTGAAGGAAAAGCTCTGCAATTTCAGGAATTTTTAACTTAGAAAAGGTCTGTTCTTGGCATTTCGGTTATTGGGTCTTTTTCACTTGAGTGTTGCTAAGAAGTGGCAGATTCAGTTTAAATGCAAACCGCACATTTTTTTTTCTTCACCTCTTTTCCCCTCAATGTAAGCATTCAGTCTTCATCCACTTTAGAAGACATCATGAGCCAGTCAGTAACAGATGCAACTTTTAAAACCTGAATTTAGTTCTGATTACTGTGTATCTGAGGGGGTATATTATTCCCACCCGGGAAAATCTGTAGTGCTTCAAAGTGCATCTCATACATCAGGTACCAGGTACTTAACTAGGTCTAAACCCAGGATCCCAGTCAAAGTGGCAAGCTCTCCTTTTGATCCCCCTGTTCTCTGAGCTCACCGAGATGCTTTTGCTCTGAAATAACCACATTCTTTATGAATCACAGCACAATAGTACTGTCACCAAATTTTTCTTTCTTGTCTTAGCAAGAAAGAAGGGACCATCCCCAGGATTCAGAAAGCAGTTTTATCAAGTCTGCAAGTCAACTCCACTTCCAGATTCAGTTAACCCAGGGGGAAATGTTCTTGGCGCTCTTAAAGATGAGATACACATCCACACATGCACTAGTCTGGCCACTGTTACCATAGGTCATGACTGTAATTCAAAAGCACCTTCTCTTTTTTGCAAGATCTTAGGAAAATTTAATACCAGTCTGATCAGTAAGCGACACTATGACTACCACCACCATCAGTATGTTTTTCAGCAATGCCTTGTAGAATTCTTTCCCATGGCCCTGCCCACCTCTTGGCTTGTTTCTGAGCTACTGATACAAAACCAAGTACCCAGAGAGAAGCAAAGGCTCCTAGAGCAGACGACCGTGTTCTGCAGAGCAGTCATACTTGTCTGCACGTTGCCTGCCCCCCACCAACTAACTACATGGCCTTTACTGACCGATTTGGATAGGAAACTGGAAGGCATCTGCACCTATGAGCACCCATGGAAGCAAACACTGTGCAATTCTCTTGATTTAAGTGTTGATAGGCAAGTAATCCATGGAAGCAAACACTGTGCAATTCTCTTAAGTGTTGATAGGCAAGTAACGTTCCAACCTTCAGGCTTCCCCAGGGTACTAATGAAGGACTGCTCCTCTCCTACCATATGTGTTCACACAGCTTGAATGTCAGTCATGGTGAGCCTCAGTGAACCTGCACTGGAGAAAATCCAAGCGGAAATCTCATGAGAACAGGTGTTGTCACTGGGGATGCTTAGAAACAGGCTGGGCAAACAGCTCTGAATATACTCTACTGAGCAACTCTTATTTGCCGTATTCCCAGAGACTACATGGTCTCAGAGGACTTTTTCATCCTCCATTTCTCAAGATGTTAAGACCTGTCCATCTTGGTCTCAGAGGACTTTTTCATCCTCCATTGGATGTTATGACCTGTCCATCGCCCTGGCTGGGGTGTCAGGCAATGGTAGAGATTGCAGGTGAGGTTCTTGCACCTTATCTGGAAATCAGGACAACACACTCATCAGGATGCGAGAGTGACAGTGAAGCATACTTATCCAGCATTAGAAATAAGAGGGTGCAACAAGATCTGTACCTTTAATTGCATCCTCATTCCTTGTGACAGCTGAAAAATCCTTAATTAATACACTTCACACGCTATTTTTGATCCAGTTCAAATTCCGGCCATCAGCAGACTATGTTTATCCCATTCTTGCTGAGAGTCTCCCCGGGATTTGCGATGTCCATCACTTGGCCTCCCTTGAGCAGGAAGACGGCAGCAGATACCTCTCTCCGCTATGGAATACCCCCCCTTGACTTCTGAGGCAGCATCCGACAGGGGGAACAAACGGGAATGGATCAGATCTCCTTGCAGTAGAGCTGCTGTTAGAAATCTGGATCCTCTTCAACGTGATGCAAAGCACTTGTGGTAACTTCACGTTGCTGCCCACCTGAGGCCTGAAGCTGCTCCCCCCAAAGTCGATGGCAAAACTACCACTGACTTCAAAGGCAGGGGGACTGGACCCCTAGTGCTTTCAACTCTTGTAACCCACCTGTGTGTTTAACACCTGTGTATTTGCTAGACAAATTGGGAAGAGCTTTCATATCCATCAACCCTTTTCTGAACAGCAGAGAGAGGTTTGCCGAAACACAAGTAAAGCCTTTTGCTCAATTGCTTTAATCATAGCCACTGTACAGCAATTTGTCCTGATGTCAGGAGCTTGAACAAAGTGCCGCTTTTCAGAAGTGAAGTGTGTTGCAAGTAAGATGCTTTACAGATGCTATGGGCCTGAACCAACAGTTCCTCCCTGGTGGACTTTGTATATTCTGTGCCAAATGGTCAACTAGTTCCTAGCTATGACCCTTTAGACTATGTAAGTAAAAATAGTGGCAAAGATGAGCTTCCTTCACAAGTTCTGAGAGTATTCTGATTTCATGCTTTTGCCTGCCCAAAGATGTGGACACCTAAATGGATTTTAGGGGCTGGTTTTTTCCCCATCCTGAAATGTGATAGTTCAATAAAGGGATCCAAGGATCACAAGAACAAGTTAGCATATACTTCCCGAGGCAGGGCAAAGCTACCACGATTTTGCATGAGAACAAAAATAGCAAAACAGTTTCAGGACGGGAAAATGATCTCAAAGCCTTATCACTCTCTAACGGGCACTTTTCAATGTGTCTCATTCATATTATCTCCTTTAATTCCTAGCAAATGCCACCTTCACTGCCAATTTGTATTCAGAGAAGCCACACACAGCCGCCTGCAATGCAGCAGCAGTACTGTACTTTTCAGGACTGTTGTCTTTTTGGAATACCCCTCTCCTTCCCTCTTCTCCTGATGCTTCACTCCCCCCCCCAAAAAAAAAAAAAAAAATCCAAAAAATCAGTCACAGCCCTACTCCAATTCTGATGGATCTCTGTTGTCTTTAGAAAACTCTCTACTGTGCTTACATATTCATCTGACCAAATGGACAGCAGGACAGAAATCCAGATACTTTTTTTCTAAAACCCCAATGTATCAGCAAGTACCAGGCTGGGATGGTCCCAAACACAGCCAGTAGAAATGAAGCAAACCAAAGACTAAGTCCAAGGAGCACTCACCTATTTGACCTGTGACCCAGCACCGAACCCAACCCTGGCTCCCCTTTCCACACACCTTCTTAGCTTCCTCTAAGCAACCCTCAGTCTGCTCACGGCAGTGGGTCGCGGCTCCCTCTCCAGAAGGAGTCCTCTCCCTGCTTAGCTGCGTGGGGCTGAGGTTGGATGCCAAAGGGGAGGCCTGCACTAAAACAGAATTAATGCACAGCAATCTTATGGTATGGGTTGTGCAGGAGGGCACTCTAGAAGATCAGAGTCCCTTGGGGCTTTACCACCTACCAGTTAAATTCCTGAGACCTGTTGCTGCTGGAAGACCTCTGCATTATAGTGACCTGCACCATTCAGCCAGCCTTTCCTCTTCTCAGCAGTTTGTCCTTCTCAGATCTGTCCCTTCAGCTTCACCCTTTCGAACTTCTTTGCCACCATCTGTCCTTTTTCCTTGTCTCATAGATAAGAAGCTTGACAAGGGCGCACTAGCAATTTCAGCTACCTGAATGCAACGCTGAGGTTCCTTGCTTAGTAGGAAGAAATAAACCCCACCAGCTGCAGCTCCATGAACTCAGAACAGGCATCCCTGTGGTGTTTCTTTTTAAAAGAAAACAAACTTCTCATGAGAAAGCTCTCTATATCAGGAAGAGAAACATTCAACACAGTGGCCTCACTGAAAAGGCATGCACTGAGGCTTACAAGTGGTTTATAATAGTAAATTGCCCTTATCTTCACAACACTGGCACTGCAAAGGCACCATTTCTCTCACTTAGACCTGGAGACCTAAGGCTCAGCAGTGCTATGGACCCTCAGCCCCTGGCAGGCTTGGGGGAGCCCTCGAAGTGTACTGCTGCCTGCTGGCACCCCAACCACAGCCCACCATCTTCTCAGCTGAGATTAATTATGCCAGTAAAGGACTTCAGCACTATGCCCACCTTGGATGTGCACTGCAAAATGGCTGGAAAAGACAGTCAAGGACTGGGATCAGAAAAAACCACCACGTCCCCTGAAACAGCTCATTCATGGAAATCTACCACTGCGCTGGGCTGGGGGTCGGTGCTCACCATCCATCCACAGCGCACTTCTGTGCAAACACATATGCCCATCACCATGGCCTCGTGCGGTAACTCCCCCTCCTCCGGAGAAGCGGCTGGAAAACCCAGCAGAAACAAGCCCAGCAACTCACACGTAAATGTCAAATCTGCCGGTGCAGAGGGGATGTGGGGGGAATGTGGAGCACGCACAGCACCCCTGCCATAACAAGCAACAAGTCTTTCCATAAGCGGAGTGAAAGTATCACTTCCCTGAGGAACATGGTATTAATTATAAGCCCACACAGATTTAGCAATGCCTGCTATGTTTATTTTGATCCTCACTGCCACACACATAGGAGCCACAATACCATCTTTCCTTGGAAATATTAGACATTACAAACCTCCTTTAAAAAAACAGATTTTGCCAGCAGGCCATGAGAAAGATAAGAAATAACCTGACTACACTCTAGGCCATAATTGTTTCAGGATTTAGCCACTGAAAATACACCTTTTGTAGCCTGCTAGGGTTGAGAGATAGCATCTTTTTTAATCACCCTTGCTGAAGCCCTTCAGATGCTGCTTAACAGCTCTATTCAGATCCAGAAAGCACAGTCCTT
>NW_010105675.1:34406-85183 GCF_000699245.1 Pterocles gutturalis | reverse complement strand
TTCCTGCTTGCAATCGCTATTTGTTTTCTGTGCAGTAAAGGGTTGCTGTCAGCTAGGCTGTATTTTTTGCTTTATCCCAACTGATGAAAGTGAGATTGTGGGAGGCCTGCACAAGAGCTTATAACCCTCATCTTTCCCCGCAGCACAGCCACTGTTTTGCTTTTGGTTCAGCCCCCAGACCATGAGCCTCTGTACCAGTAAATTAAGCAGTATCTGGTGTTTGGATCTCCCACTGGTCACTGATATTTCTTCCCCCCAGGGCCTGACTAACACTCAGCCTCGTGTTTTTCAGTCACTGCAGATTTGGTTCAGTGTCAGCTCAAGTGCAATAAATAGTTGAGAGCTGGACCCAGACAAACCTTTGCTCACATTCACACGCCGGGGCCAGACCACCACAGAGCCCCGGCTGGGGAACACGCCACAGGGAGACCCACCTTGTCTCGCCTGCGCTTCGCCCAAGGTTTCCTGCATCTCCTGCACGAGGGATGTGCCCCACTGCAGCCATGGCTGCTGCCCCCTTGCTTCCAGAGCACACTCGGAGCACTTCTTTTAAAATTCTCATTCTGTTGAGAATAATGAGGTACCAATGGGGGAAAAACTGCTGAATACCTAAGCTGCTTTTCATACCAGCTGTAGGCCCTGCAGCAGAGCGAGGCTCAGGCTCCCACCCGGCCACCTCTCAAGTTTGGGATGTGGTGCATCAGCAGGGAAAGCATCCCTGCCCCTTGGAGAGCCCCGGCTTGAGGAGCTGCCTCCTCCCTTTGCAGCAGAGTGGAGGTGCTTGCTCAGGACTGTGGGCAGGAGGCTGTACAACGGGGCTGAAACAAAGGGAGGCGATCCCCAGGGAGGGGGGATCTGAGAGGTCTGCTTCCAACACGCTGGCTGGGTGGCAGGAGCCTGTGACACTGAGCGAGAGCTGTTTGCAGCAGAAGAAAGGAGAGCAGCAGCTGCCAGCTTACCCGCGGCTCCAGCTCCCAGCTCTCCCCAGCAAGCACCTCTGCTTTGCCTCTTCAAAATCCCAGCAGAGGCGAGTTCCCCGCAGGGAGCACCTCCCTCCCTCACACCAGAGCAAGGCAGCGAGCAGCTATGCTGAGAGAGCAAAACTGGGGTCCCTCAGATGAGGTAAAAACATATCTTCATTGAGTGTGGAAGGGACCGCAATACACTCCAAACTGTGCCTCAAAGCCAGGACACGCCAGGGCAGACTGTGTCCCAGTGAGGGGCACGTGTAGAGGGGACAGAGATGGTGCTGGGAGCTGCGCATCTCTGCCTTGCAGGGGTGCCAGAGCTCCCAGGGTGAGCAAGCGCTTTGGTTTTGTACCGATTTGGAATGGCAGATGCTGCTCTGAGACAGGAGCAAAATCACCACACGAAGCCTTTTTGAAAACACCAGGGAGCTAAGTGTTGTCTTTAAGGACAGCAGTCGGTTTACAAGGATGCTGCTGTGCAAGGAGCTGAGCAGCTAGGGTTACTCAGGGGGAGACAACGCCGAGCTGCAGGATCCAAGGAAGCCATCACCCACCACACAAAGCCAACCCTGGACAGCCAAAAGCATGCTTCCCTCCACACCCACCCTCCCGCTCGCCATTCCACCCTGGGTGGACACTACAAGCTCCAGAGGCTTTTCTGTGTCATTTGAATGAGCTTGAAACTTTCCTCAAACCCCTGCCAGGTCTCTGCAGTGCATCTCCCTGTCCTCTTATCTGCGCGGCTGCTGACAGCGTGTGGGAGACGGGCGAGCAACCGGCCCTCTGCGAGTTGCGGCACGCCACCTCCCAGTAACAAGGCTGCGTTTGATCTCCCCCTGACAAGGAGCGGCTGACACTTTTGTCTTTGTCTGCCATGTTATCTCTGGCGCTCCAGGGGGAAAAGAAGAAGAGGCAAGGGTGGAGAGCAGCCTGGTGCAGCAGAGCCAGCAGGCAGGGTTTGGAGAGCCATGGCAGCAACGCCAGCCCTGGCTTGGAGAGCCCAGCCATGGAAGGAACGGCTCCCCGAGTGCTCAGTGCCGAGCCCGCTGCCCTCCTCAGCCCCAGAGCCAGCCCCTGCCCTGCAGTGAAGCCACAGAGCCACCTGCAAGTGACGTCTGGTACAAATTTGGCTCCTGCTCTCCTGGTAGAGAGAGCACTGCTCCCCAGTGGTTTCAGTTTTATACACTGGCTCACCTCCAAACGAGATTCTCCCTATTCCTTGGGGCATGAAAAACAATCTGCACTTTGCGCCTCTACTGTCCAGGCCAAAACCCATCAGTGCATTTGGGTATCTAAGCACTCCCGGGTATCAGCTGCCTGCAGAGCTGAGGAGCACCGGTGGACCTGGCCTCAGCGACCTGAGCACAGCTCTCACGGCACAGCAAGTGCACTAAATGAGCAGAGTCATAACCAAAGAGGATGAGGAGCAACAGCCTTCCAGTGAACTGTCCCTGACACTGACATTTTCTACCCAAGTTCCTAAATGGGTTTGCTGATTTAAGGAGCATTCCCCACACATACTGCCCTAGGATTCTTCATAAGGTCTTAATTGAGTGTGGATGGCATGGGAGGGAAAGATGTGAAGTCCAGATATGTTGGGTACTAGTTTTATGCCATTGTTTAGTATTTTAATATACAATAGACAATCACAAGCTTCAGTAGGTATTACAACACGTTGCAAGCTAGTGCACGTGCAGTACCATGGCTCCCAGCTGGAACTGGCTTGGTTTAAGCAGTCATAAAACCAGTATTCTTGACATTACGATACCAGGCTGTTTTCTGAGAACAGGTTGTTCTTTAAGATATTATCTACCATTAGCAGTAAAAGTTATTCAAGGTTCCTAATAAATTACCTTTTGGGAAAATGTGCAATAGGATGCAGAACGGATAGTTTGCTATTTGCTGTTCAGGTTTATCTTGAGGGACAGCTCTGGGAGCGTATATTCACTGGACAGGGCTTCCGGTGTGTGACACGCTGCACTGCATACCTAAACGTTTTTACTAGTTCTTTGCATTGGCTGTATATAAAGCCATGAATTTATTTTACATGTAGAGAGAGCATTTAAGTCAGTAAGTGGACTTCTAATATACTTGAAGCTTCAACAACCCAAGAGCAAATGTGAAGAAGTGTCTGAAACGCCCTGCCTAAACCACCTAGGGCACTTCAGACTAGAGCATATGCTTCCTTTCCTACTAACCCTCTGCGGAAACCACAGCATCCAAAGTGCAATCTTTTGACTCACTTCATTTCTGTGATCTAGGTCTCCCCCCAAGAGTCCTTGGTGTGTGCCAACAATATCTGAAATTTCTTTTCTACCTCCCATCCAAGCTCTGGACAGGGCTAGAACTGCTTTGCTTGCAAGACTGGACACAACCCTGTGCATTCAGCCCAGGACAGATACTGCGCATCAAACACGCCACTTGTTTCCAAAGACATTGCCTACCCCACCATGTCTTTCCCAGTGCCTCTTTTCACTGGGTTAGTGACAGGATCGAATTCTGCTCAGATGATCTCCCTGGCCGTTCCCTTCCAGCAGCATGCACAGCCGTGCCTAATGGTACCTGCCAGGAACCTTTTCAAAACACCTTTTCAATTCACTGCAATGGCAACTAAAGAAGTTCAAGAACCAACACTTTCTCCTCCTCCCCGCTCCTTTCAGCCTCTCCTCGTCTTCCCTGCTGACCACAGTGAGAGCAATCTCTCAGTCCCTGTTCAGCTGAAAAGGCAGGCTGGAGTTGAGCCTCTGTGTCTTCATGTTTCATCCAAACCACTCAAGTGGCAAGGAGCAAGACAGCCTGCCTGCTGAATTCCCAGTCCCCAAGTGCTCCCCTGGCACCGTGAAAGCTGTCATTTGCATTCTCCAGTTTCCAAATGTTGAACAGAGTTCATCCGTGCTGAATACATCTCTACTGTTGCCTTCCTTACCATCTGTTTTACCTGCAACGCACTGCCGCTTGCAGCCTTACGCTCACCGTGTCCCAGTGATTCATGTCTCACATGAGCAGCTGCTGAAAAGCAATTAGGGCTCAAACCTCCTTCCCACTGAGTCCTGCCGTTGTAGCCTTACTACTGCAGTGGGCTCAGGGGAGGCTCCGTGTACATATGTATGTATGCACGCATGCACGCACGCACGCACGCAGCTGATTACATTCTTTCCCTTACTGGTCTCCTTGCAAATTCAGCCTGGATCTGGAGAATCCAGGGAGACAGTTTGGGGGGACTTCTTCTCAGTACCTCCCATATGTACTAATTATTAAACAAAAGATTCAGCAGGCTTAGTGCAGCTGCACCGTTTCCTGATTGGAACTGGGTAAATCTTTTGTTGAAGATGCAAGAAAAAGCAATGAAACCAGCTCACTCTCACAGCTGCAATGAGCTCAACACATGCAGTCTGTTAACAGCAACATTTGCTTATTTTGGCCGTACTTTCAGTAAGCCAGGCTGTTAGTGCAGCCTACCTGCACATCTACTGCGCAGTCATTTTTCAGAGCAGAACTGTTCTTCAGGATCAGCTGCTTCAAGGCACAGCAACTTACAAGTCATTTTTGTTTAAAATAAATCACAGAAGAGTTCCCCACAAAATGGCAATGCATCTAGGCAGTTACTTAAGGGCTGTTGCTCGTATGCTGTTTCAACTCCACCAAGGTCCCAGAACTGGTGTCACTAAATGATCTCCACGAATGTGCAAGAAAGTCTAGTTCTTCCAAGTTTTCCAGAGGGAAAAATCCTTGTCAAACACCATTACAACCCAGCGACAGAGAAAACGCAGCAGGCAGCCTAGTAGCACGGGCTTGGACATAGAAGGCAAAATGTTTCCACATCCTGCCGCTTTTTGCAACCAGCAATCCTGACAGCCCAGCTTAAAATCAGTGACTATCCCATAGTCCACTAACATGGATGGTGAAGCTGAATCCTTGTTGCACTGCTTTTCCTTGTGAATTTATCACTCCTCTTCCAACACAGCCAATGTCATCCTGAGGGCTGCAAGCTACCAATGTCTTAGTATCTCACCTCTGTTCGGACAGGACACACGTCCCTGCTGAATAGGTCTTGTGTTCTGTATTTACCCCTCCAAAAGAGGACAACGGCTGATAAGTAACTGATTACCCTTGACCATTAAATACTTCACTGAAACCACTGTGTGCTTCACCATTTGGAAAATCACATCTGAGAAGCGGACTGCTTACTTTTCAAAACTATTGGTTAAAACCAGTAAGTCGAAACATAACACACTGTGTTGGGAAATGTCACGATTTGCAGTCCAAAGCGAAGATTATGGTGTCTTCCTGCTTTTGGCAACTCCTGTGCCCTACTTCTCCTGCACAAAACACATGAATTTCTTCAAACAAGAGTTGACTCCCTGTCAAGTCCTCTTTCCTTTGCACGTTCCACCTAGAAGCAGCAGATCGCCAGCTGGCACACCACTTACACTAGGGCAGAAACCCCCAACTTACTCCCAGGAAAAGTCTGAGCTCTGCCATGGACTCCCATCCTGTGGCCTTCTTTTATTCATTACTGGTGAGCAGACTCCTGAGCCCTGGTTTCCATCATGCCTTCCCCGTCCTACGCCTGTCTGCTCCACTCCCGTGAGCTGACAGATCACTGAAGGCTACAAGAGCACAATTCTTGTACATATCAATAACCCGCCTTTCCAGAGAACAAGCAGGCTGACCTAGTGGACACCATGCGTGCGTCTCAGCCGAGAAATAACGTCAGCAGAGAGTCACTGGGTAGGGGAAGTGTGGCCCCATCAGCAGGGTGTGTTTGCTCTTGCTTTAAAAATTCATTCTTGTACTTGCTTCAAGGAAGACCTGCATTGATAAGTTTTTTTTTGTTTTGTTTAAACAACAGTGATAGAAGAGGATATTCAGGTGAGTTGGGTTGGATGTAAGGCCCAAATCCAACCTTCAATTACAGTAACAAAAGCAACAGCCTATTATTAATGGATATAGTTCTGATAGAGTGAATTGGCTGGTGTAAGCCAGAGCAATTTAACTGGCCCTCATTTGCTAATAGATAGCATCCATTAATTATCCTTATGCAGAGGAGTATGTAAGGGCTGCTCCAACGCAAAGAGACTGCACTGCATCATTTTCTGCTGTCACAGACCTCCACACAAGGGCTAACCCCAAGCAAGTCTCCTCCATGTTACTGCCAAGGAAGAGCTTTCACCTTGCATCTCGGCATGTATTGGAGAGACAAGGGACAGGTGAGAGATGGTTTGGAAGGAGCTGGGACACTGCCTGGATCTTGCAAGACTTGCTCCACGGGTGTCTGTGGGGCAGATCCTGGGAGGGAAGGCAGATGGGGAAGAGCTCGCTCTTCATTAGCAATTATTTCACTACTGCCAGCAGCCATCAGCCTCAGATGGGTTCTGGCTACATGCTTGTATGGATGCACAGCGGTGCTTTCTTAGCTCTGGAAAAGGTCTTTCCACATACCAAAGAATTTACAGCTAAACAGGACATCACACGAAAAGGGCAGGCAAAGGAAGCTCTGTGCCGAAGGGGTACCAACTTGCTCAAATTCATGCAGCAAGTCTGCAACAGAGCCAGAAACTGTAGCTACAACTCCTGCATCTCATATTTGCTCTTTAACAATCACGCTGTTCCTTGTGAGTCCTTGTGCTATGACTGACAGACACGTAGAAAGAAGGGCCATCTGCGTAGGCCAGGAAAATGCAGCATATCCAGCTCCAGAATCTCTAAACTCCATCTTTATACAGAAGTTTTGTGATAGAAAAAGGTTCTGTGAATGTCAGCATTTCCATATTATCACTGTCTGTACACAGATTGCCACGGCAGTGAGAATTTAAAAGATAAAAAATTGCAATTGAAAGATAAAAAAAAGTTTAAAGTTGACAGTCTTGAGCAGTTTCAGTTGCTTGCATCTCTCATCAGTTTTCATTCACCTAATGTTTTATTTTAAACACACTCAAACTCAGCTGCTTGGGAGGGAAGCATTGTACCAAAGAATGCACTTCTGCGTGCCCCCTCACCATCACAGCCCAGGGCAAAAATGGCACTAACAGCACCGGGCTGGGCTGTCTCCTGCATCCAGCATGTGCTGCACCGTATCACAAACCACCATCTGTGTTTAACCTCTCGCGTCCACAACACCCACCCAGCCACAGCAGCTTTAACAGATGCAAAGCCCACAATGCCAGAGTGTCAGAGAGTATCAGCTGCACCCCGCCGGCACCGGGGGTTTAATCCAGAGGAGTACAACACCCAGGGCAGGCACAGAGGTATTCGCAAGCACAGGGTATTCCGGCTTCAGTAAAGAAGAGATAAACATGGTATCATGAAAAATGAGACAGTGCCTCAGAACCCTGCCTACACACCCACTTTATTGCCATTTTGTGGATTCAGCCACAAGCAGCTTTTTCAGTATATCAGTAGCCAGCTACAAAAAGACAAAAGGCCAGGAATACAGCCAAGCAAGCAAAATCATCATAGTAGTTATGATAACAGCCACCTTCATAAAACCATCTTACACTACTTCATTATAAGATAAAGAACCAGAAATTTGAAAGCAGTGACTGACTGATATTGTCCTTTGTCCACGTGTTCTGGTTTTGGCTGGACAGAGTTAACCTTCTTCATAGTAGCTAGTGTGAGGCTGTGTTTGGATTTGTGCAGAGAAGGCTGATCACATACTGATGTTTATAGCTGCTGCCAGGACAGTCGGGACTTTTCAACTTCTCTGGTTTGCCAGTGTCTGCAGGGGCAGAAGAAGCTGTGAGGGAGCACAGCCCCAATTACTAGACTAGGATTTGACCTCAGGTTTAGGACTGAAACCTAAATTGGCCAATGCTCTATCAATGCTCTATCATGCACATCATGCCCAGTATATAGATGAGGGTCTGCTAGAAGTTCTAACTCTATCCCTGCCCCTATCCCCCCCAATCTCTCTTCTGGGATTGTGGTTTCAGGACTCTCTCTGCTTCGGGATCAGTAGCTGGGAACAGGCTGAGCCTTGGTCATTGTTTTTATCTCTACCCATGAGCCTCTTTTCCCTTTACTCCTTTAATTTTCTCCCCCATTCCCTGGGAGGTGGGCGGATGAGCGAGAAGCTGTGTGGTGTTCACTGCTAGCTGCATCAAACCACAACACCAAGGAAAATACTGACCCTGATATTTGGAAACGTGGGATGAGCAGACTCGCTGGAAGTCTAGCTCTTGAAACACAAACCATCCTGTAAATTCAATATGGCTCTCCTGGCATGAGCCAAGGTATTTCTTCATTTCACTTCCACAGCTAAACAAATAAAGAGCAAACAAGACATAAGCAAAGGGCAACCCTCACCAGTATGCCCACTGAAATAGTCTTTGCTGTTGCAAAACACACTGCTGGGCCAAACACGGGACTGGGAATGGGAGATGAAGTCTCTCACTCTCAGGCCATTAATCTGAGCCTGGACAGAACAGCTCATTGACACCACTTAAAGCCACTCTAGGCTCTGTGCAGGACTTCACTGGTGATTTTAGTCCAGCTGAATCCAAAAAAACCCATCTTTGCTCACACATGCAATCCTGACAGCAAATATGGCACCTAGCAACTTTTTGGGGAGCTCTGTTTGCTCAAGAACAGCAAAACAATACAAAAATCCCTTGCTGATAGGATCAGTCTTACCATTCAGGATTATCTCCTGTTCCCAGAATTGCTTCTACAGACCAGAGAACAGGATTGTGCTGTACTCGGAGCTGGAAGAGCAATACTCTCCTGCTTTCCAAAGGCATTTGCATTTGCCAGCAGCACTGTCAGTTTCTGTTCAAAGATATTTTGGGGCTTGTTCATACCTGAAACGAAGTGTTTCTTACATGTTTTCCTCTATGCTTTTAGGTGACCTAGAACATTTGAGAGGTGTTTAATTTGAGAAAATACCTGGCTACATTTTGAGATTTTGTCTCTGCCCCTGACAGAGTCTGCTTCTTGAATTCCCTTTTCATTCAGGGAACAAATTTAATGCCTCCTTGCCCTCCTGCTGTGTACCTTTGACCTTTGAAGAGATGCCAAGAGACAAACAGCTCAATTTCTCCAGCAAGCACAAGAGAAGTGACGAGGAAAATTTGTCGTCTCCGCTGCAGTGTTCACAAAGTTGGCATACAAACCCAGCCTTGTGCCAACCAAACACACATGCCCTGCAGGCTGTGAAGTCCAGGGGTAGGAAAAGGCAGGATTCTTCACGGCTCATCCCATCACTGAGACTTCACAGAAAGTCATCTCTCATGTACAACCACGTCTTACACTGGGGGAAACCTCACTGACATCCAGGTGTTGCAATGAGATGGGGAGTCCACTGCATGGATCTTGACTAATCCTGTTTGCACTGTTCGGTTTTGGGAGGGAGAGAGCAGGTTACATTAGTGTTGAACATATTTCAGAGCAAAAGAGCATAAGTATTGTATAAGGCTGTTCTCTTTATTAAGTGGCATGCTGTATTTCTGAGCATATAGCATGCTTTATCAAGGGATAGGGAAAGCTTACAGTCCCCAGTATAATGGATACCAGGAGCCAGACCTTCACATGTTGTAAATCAGCACAGAGACCCACTCCTATGCCAGTTTAAGCTATCCAAAGAGCCTGTATTCCCGACTCAAAGTGGTAGAACGAATAGCAAGTACCATATCCATATTCCTAATGATCAGAAATGAAGTGGTACAGGTGAGGAGAAATTGTAAAACAACAGTGTAAGTAGTGGAACAAAAAAGGGAAAAATTGCTCATCATTTGCACCCCATCTGCCTTGAAAGGCAACGGTGTTTTATTTCCTTTGGTACAGGAAGGTTTGCATAAAACATAAGCAAGGTTGTACAAACCCTTGGGGTTTAATTTGATTCTAGTTTATCTTTTGATCAGCACATCAAACAATTGTGCAGCATTTTCTCCTCCCGCCTCCCTTCCCAATTTCTAAAAGCTGCCTGAAATATCTGTGCTGTCTCTCATCAGGGCAGTGCAGAGCCTTCCAGGTAATGCTGTTATATTTAAAGTGGAGTCTCTGCCAAAACACCCCAACACAGGGACAGACCTAACGCCTGCAAAGGGCTTTAAACAGTAGATGATACACGCCTTTCAGTTTTTTGAACCTCTCTTGAGTGGAGAGGTTATTACTGGATGGGGAAGGGGGAGGAGAAAGTAAAACTATTAACCATTGCAGCAGTTGCAAAAGGCCAACCTCCTGCCATCTGCACCACCAGGGACCCATCACAGCTAGACAGCAACCCAGCTGTAAACATCTGTGACCCGTCCCCATTGATCGCAGACCAAATCATTGGTGGAGTCTCATTCTGCTCACACTTTGGATTGCAGTCAACATTATTTCCATGGCTACTTCAGAGGAGCAAAGTCTTTGACCGCTCAGTACAAGCAGAAATTCCACCCGTGCCATTTGTGACTGGACACAAGTCCAGAAGGAAACCATCCCATGCCACCAAGAACTAACTAAAGCCCCTCCAGGCTAAGTGGCCACCACAATATTGGGATCACAGTTTATACAAAATAGTTTGCCTGGCTCATTACATACATGTCTGGACATACCTCATAGCTTGTAAAAAAAATAATGATGTAATAAGAAAAGAGGATTACATTTTCCTATCCAGCCTATAAGCTGCACAAAACAAAAAATAAGCTTTCCAAAAGATTCATGGGGGAAAAAAAGCCAGGAAATCTGACTGAGTGACCAAATACAGTGCTGCCTCAGTTCAGGGCGGTGGGAGAGATATCTGATCAGTCCTTACTATAGCTGGGAACTAACAGCAATCTGCTGTGTGCAGTTTCAGATCTTGTTGTTGTTGTTGCTACATCATATTTGGTTTAAATTACCTCAGTGACTTCTCTTTCTATCACTGATGTTCTCCATTTGGTCTCCACACGCACGCCACTGTGAATACCCTTCACCTTTACCAAGTATTTCCTTAAAAAGATAATCTGTAAACCTAATGCGACTCTATGCCTTGTAAAAGACATTATGTTGCCAGCCCCCCTCTATTACTTACAGAGTCTAAGTGGACCCAACGAGTAGGATGAACCATAAGAATCCTAACCTCAGAGTGTGGCAGCAGCCCCAATGCCAGCTGACTCCCGCTGTCTCTGACAAGTCCTGCACTCACTTGTCTCTAAGAAAAGCTCACGGGAGTCCTCCTGCTCCAAGTGCTTTTGACAAAGTCCTCAATCCTCTGAGCACATGCTCGTGACGGCAGTTTCCAGGACGGGGTGCCCACAGCTTGCTGGGGCGTGCAGCCCTGGGGATCGTGGGGAGCACGTGAGCTGCAGGGCAGGTCCTTCTCCCCTGGGCAGGTAACACTGCTGCACGGAGAGTGTTCTGCCAGTGACACTGTGCAAGAGTCAAACAACTCAGGTAACGAGTCGTCCCAGCAGCGGAGGAGGTTTCCCATCTCCTGGGTTTTACTGAGCTCTCACAGCCCCTTGCACAGACCCACCTGTGGGTGTCACACCGAACATCAGAGCGATGCAGCAAGCAGAAAGCCCTGCAACGCGGAAAGCAGTTTGCTACGCTCAGTATTGTATTCAGGCCTGACAATATATTAAACTAATTTAGCTCTCCTGGGCTGGACACTGGCTTATTTTAGACCCACTTTGTTTCCTGTTTTCATTCTCTTCATACTTCTCATAATCTGGTATAAAACTCTGGGTTTGCTTTCAGCACCTTCTGTCGCTTGATTTAAAGTCTAACAAAGAGCTCAGTGCATATTTTACATTTGAGGATAATGGGAAAAAATCCTACATTTTTATGACCAGAAGGGGGCCACTGGATCATTTAATGTGACCACCTGTAAAGTACTATTTCCCTCTGCTGAGCCCAGTAACTGCCTTCGACTTAATTAGAGCTTGAAGCATTGACACTTCTGGTGCTCCATATAAAGACCAAGCACAATAGAAAACAACTTTAGAATAATAAAAAAAAAAGTTCTGAGAGCCCCTTGGGTGTTCCTCACATATCATAAGGAACTTAAAAATCCCTTAACAGTCCCTGCAATGTTTTTTTATGTTCCACTCACAGTTTCCCTGAATAAAAGCAGACATTCTTCATTGATTCAAATAAGCTGCAGTAATCATAAAAAAACCTGATCTTCCTTGTGGGGTTTGCTGCTCCTGCTACTTAAGGGATTTTCTTGGGCAAGTCATTTTTAAAACCTCTCTGTGCTTGGCTACATAAACATTCACATCCTCCTGAGTTCTTAAACAAAAGCTGAGAGAAACCACAAGGATGGCAAATTAAACCCAAGAGTTATGAAGACAGAAGCAGGACTCTTATCACTGCACTTAAATTCCAGTGATAAACCTTCTGCAGAGGCCACCTCCAGCTCCCTTCTATCAGTTTCCCTATCCCTGGTCAAAAAAAAAAAAAAAAGAAATTATCACAGATCAGCTCAACAAAATAAGTGTGTTGATGTGCACACCCAGCTGCGTTACATTTCTTTCCTCGCTCACAGCATTTAAGCCAGCCCTACCGCCTCACGGCTTGGCCCTTGCTCTGGGCAGTACCATTTGGGGGAACCTGCTGGCACTGCCCTAGCCCCCTCCTCGGCCCTTCGCCCTCAGCCCAGGCGAGGTGCCTGCTCCCCGTGCACCCAGGCACACACGCACCCCCTGGGGCCCTGGGACCTGCCACTGGGGTGACTACAGCCGCTTTTCTACCCAGTGAAACATTCACCTTCCATGAACACTGCAAATAAGGTAAGACACAAAAGCAAAGTCTGATCTGCAAAACTCTTGCCACCACCATGAATTTTTAGAAAAAGCCCTCATAACAACTTTTCAGGTAAGTTATCACAAAGAATTTCTTTATGTTTAGGAACATAAGCCATGCATTGTCCTACAGCTATTTCAGCATCTAAAAAGCTGATTCAGATGCCTCAATCCTCCTCCTCCTAACAATGACAACTGGGCACTGCAGTCCTGAAAGGTCACTTGGAATGCTCCTCCTCTGGGTTTCTCTCAGAGGCATGGCTTCAAGCCCACCATCAAGACAGGAGTGTTCCAATTTGTACAACTTTAGAGAGCCACAAATGAAAGTGAACAAACTGACGGGTAAGTAAGAGCAGATGAGGAACAAGAGCAGGAGATGATAAAGGAACAAGGAAGTCAAAGCAAAGAGAAAGGTGGCCATGGCAGAAGGATGGGATTGAAATATGCCCCAAATAGTTAGTGTACTGTGTGGAGGTTATTGCTTGGCTTTTCAGAGGCACTGAAAGCAGTCAGCTGCCCGGTTAACCAGCACCGGGAGGCACATAACTCACGCCTTTAACTGCTTTGGAAATCCCAGCTCAGAATGGCAAAAAGACTATGCATTCATTACCTTCACAGTAGCATGATTTTTCCAGTATGTATTAGAGTAAATTCACTCCCTGTCCTCTCATTCTGGCAAGGACCTCCTGCTACGTCAAGAAACCTTTTTGGAGGCTCCCTACCCAAAGAACTGCAGGAAAGTTAACAAAGAGCACACGTGCAAGTTAGAAAGCGCAAATATTTTCTTTGCACGTGACTGTGACACAAGTTGGCTTCAGAAGGGTAACAAAGCCCTCCCTCCCCCCACTTTACAATGGAAAACAGAAAAGTTGGAGAAAAAAAAAAGAAGAAAAACCCACGGGAGTGTTCACTTACTTTCCTGGCTTGCACAAACGTGACTGGAGACGTAAGGAACCCATAACACAAGACCTACCTATTTTTTTTCTGCATTAGAGGAAGTCTAGTGAAGGGAACCCCTCTCTTATGAACTCCCGGATCTGTATACCAGAGGGGTGAGATTGAGCTATACCCCATCTCCATTTATACAAGCTTTAGGCCTGGACTAATACTAGGCTACCTTGATGAATAAAGAAAAAAGAGGTTACTCTTCACCTTATTGCAGTTCCCATTGCTGAGATTGCTCCAGTGACTCTGAAGAGCAAATGAACTGGCCACCCTGCATGGACAATGCTCTCCACGACACACCCACGTCGTCACTGGGACCAACCCCCCTCCAAATGTCACTTATTTCAAAGGCCTCATTGGGGTACCAAAGATTTAAGCCAGCCATGTACATATTGCTCAGCAAAGCTCTTGCTTAGAGGCACCAGGATGCACAGAATTATTTTCCTCCTAAGAACTGTGTTACCACAGGAAGCTCGTATCATAAACTCTTCTACCAGGACTAAAACATCACAACATCCTGTGCTTGAGACCATTCCATAAAGCAGCAGTCACTTCTGACCCAGCAATCATTTGAAAGAGTTAAACTCTGTTATAAATCCTAATTTATATGCCAAGTGAGTACAGCTATGGAGCAAGGGATCAGATCTAACACTCACAAGTAAAAGCCCGTAAAAGAGGGGGAAATGTGTCATTAACATTTACTCCACAAAATGTCCACAAACAGGCAGACTGGAAAAAAAAAAAAAAAAGCATTTCTCATCTCTACAATATAGCTTGTAGAATTGGAGAATGATATCAAGGCTCACACATCGTTCTGGAAATCAAAATCTCTGTCTAGATGCATGAGGCTAATTCAGCTCTGCCTTGCTGAGGTAAATTAAAGGTCAAATCTAGACTTGAAATCTTGTTTAAGCTTCTTACTGCCTTAATAACAAGCGCTGAATTACTTGAGGGTTTTCTTAACAGTGAACCTGTTTGGAACATATTTCAGTCAGAGATATTATTTCCACTATCTTGTTATATGAGTTCATAACCAAGAGGTAAATTTGACACCATGCCCATGAGTGCAAAATTAAAACATATTCCATGGAGAAGGGTTTAGAGTGCCTCCTTGGTAGCCGGTCAGAGTTAATGAGGTGAAGGAAATTAATTTACTGGTAAAATTTTTTCAGACCATAATCAACCACAGTTTTTATTTGCCTACTCTTACATAAGGGAAAAGTGACCGTGTATTGTTCACCCTAACCAGCAGAAACAGCACCCCTTGCCACTGCAGATAAACACGGAGAAGTATTTTAATTGATACTTTAATTAAATCATTTAATTAAGCAATAAGAACAGTAAGTGTGGATTACTCAGACATTCATCCACCCATAGGCGCAGTATTTGTCAGGAAGGCAAGCAGTTCCCCTCCTGGGAAACAAGAGAGTCACATAAAACCCGAAAACCAGTGACCAGTGGCTGGGACAAAGCTCAGCAGGTGAGGGCAGCTGGGCTGCGCCGGGCACGGCCAGCGCTCGGCATCGGTCCGGGCACCCAGGCGACTGTCTGCAGCCCAAGGGGAGGGGAAGGGGAAGGGAAGCTCTGTCCTCACAGCACAGCCCACGCCCTGCTCAACAAACAAACACCCTCTGCAACATCCCCAAGTTCAAACATCTGCCATTTGGGGAAACGTAAGCAGCTTCTCCCACATCTGCGATCCCACGCCCAGCTCCCCACAAGAGGAGGAAGAGGCGAGAACCGAGAGCAGCGCCCAGGCCAGCCCAGCCCAGCCCAGCCACCAACCTCCCTGGCGCGTGGGGAGCGGCGCGGGGAAGCCACGACCTCGCCGTGGAGTCCAGCGACAGAACAGCAGGCCAGGCTTAAAGATAACCATTGCTATAAGAGATTGTTCTGCTCACTGCTGGCAAAGTAATTGTGATTCACATGCAGCCTGTGTGACAAACTTCACTTCTACCAAACTGCCAGAATAGTCTGGGGCAAAGCCAGCTATGGATCTGATCAGATATTCACAGCAGAAGGCACTGTACGAGAGTGCCCGCAATGGCTGCGTGACCCACCGGGGAGTGACAGCATCGCACGCTGACTGCTTTCCTGTGGGGGTTCAAAAGCAGAGAGCATTTGAAGAACTAGGTTTATTTTCCCCTTGACTGGTCTCCCTGCCATACAGAAAGTGCTTTGAGAGTCTAGTGGTGATTGAACTGGATGGGACACTGACATGGCTCTAGGTCCTTATAACCTCAGAGGGTTGAGGGACACCTAATGCGTTGTTCTCCTTATGTCATTGCATTGTAATGACTTTTGGCAGGGGAAATGGTGGGCATTAGCTGACTCACAGTAATATCAAGAGGAGTTTTATCGCTGAATCCCGAGTCCAGGATCATACTCATTCTTATTTCTGGCTAGACTACCACCTAGGAGGAGATCCTGTAGCATAAGAATAATTGGGTGAAAAAAAAACAATTCCAGAAAGTTATGAGTGGTATAAATGCTTACAGAGATAAGCACTGGACCTGAGCACGGATCCAGTACTGCCTGGGAAGCAACAGCTCATCTATGAGGCCAAACCCATAACCTCCGCAGCCTAAAGCAGGAGCCTCGCCTGCCAGAGCAGCAAGGACCTAGGCGCCAGCTCCAGGAAGGCTGCTGTGGACCCATGAACCCGCATGCATTGCCTGGCACTAGACCAAAGGAAGAGCCGGTGCTGGGGTTACTGGCGTTGGTCCTTCCTGCCGTACACAGGCTGCTTTGGAAGCACCCATCTGTCCCTCCTGTTTAAATAAGTGGGGCATGACTTGACACCTACGAATGATCTCTAAGAAGATATGAATGTGTGTTTGTTTGTTTTTCTAACTTTATTTGGTCAGTCAGCTCTACCTTTTAATTACGTCTGTCCTTTATTGCACTGACAAATGGCTGGGTGCTCAGCCATATTTATTGTTCCATAATAAAACAAACCCTGCTTGATACCAACAAAACACAAACATGGAGTTTATTAGAGTCAGGAGGAATTGTCCACTGTGTTAATTAGTTTCATTTCTCATTTAAAGCTGTGTTTTAATAGTGGGTAAAATTAAGTAAATTTTCTCAATTATATTAAGTGCATATAGTGAGCTGAATTGTGTATCGTACAATTACACATAGCTTTGGGATTCAGAAAATAGCTCTGTACCACAAAACTCACAGCAGCGAGAAGCCTGGGGCTAATATTAGTGAAATTACTTATATAACTTGCCCTTTTATTAACGTGAAAACAGACTATGATTAAAAGCTGGAAGCTGGACAAAGGAACTATGTGGACCAGTTTACCAGACTAATGCAGTTTCTTAAATTCCAAAAATACTCTAGGACATAGGGTTTAAAAACAGAGATTTTTTTGAAAATTTAGACGCACCATTTCTGTACAGCAGTTGGCTGGGCTGTACCACCCAACCTGCACTTGGTATGCACTGTACATACTGTGTGGCCATTTGAGTTCAAATAATAGTTGGTTTTACTGCTATATTCTCAGAAAATTAAGGAATGAAAGAACAAGTACAACCATTAAAAGGTTGAATGAGGACTGGTAATCCAACTGTGCAGCTCCAGAAAGCAAAGGGCACATGCCTACATAAACCAGAGTGGTGCATGGGACCAAGCTCTGGCCTTGGCTTCACAAACACCTTTTCAGAGCCTCTCTACCAATATCTGCCTGCATGCACAACTGGGCACCCTGGCTTCACTTGGACCATGTGTGAGGGCGGGTGTCTTAATTATTGTCTTAATAAACTAGACATTTCTGATCTACACACAGGTTAACTATATTACTTTCTTCTGGAAGATGCATGTGCTTAATGGACTAGTTTTCTGTCCATTTACATCCGTGGCAGCTGGAATTTTCCAGCTAACAGCTCACCATAGCAAAAATAAGAGGACACGTTCCTGGGAACCTCAACTCCCTTCCTCCTTAGTCTGCAATTAATTTCCTTTAGCTTATACTGAAAGGTCTGCTTGTTTTTTTTCTCAGGCTTTCCCTGTGGAATGGAAAAAGAATTTAACAGGGTTTTTGGAACAGATGTTTGGGGAATCTGGTATTTAGTCTGCGACAACTGCTTTGTAAAACTGTTCCTTACTTTTGCATAAGCCACTTATAAACCCAAATAAATAAAACTCTGTCCCAAAGCTGCCCTTGTTGACCCTGTTAGCGCTATCACTGCTGCACTAAGCACTGCAACTTGAGTTCACATTAAGCCAAAACCTGAGTTTTTCTACAATGTTACAAAGTGGCATCATATAATTAGATAAAAATTATATCCACTGTGGTATTTCTCATCTTGCTAGAAGGGCACTGAAGATCATCTGTTGTCAGAGAAAGGTGGTACCAGATCAACATCCATCCTTTTTGCAAAAAAAATAAAATCTCGTACTGGAAGCAAGCTACTAACTCCCACCAGTGCCTGGGCTCACTCCGTGTCTTACCAAAGCACCCGATCTGCAAAACTACACAGAACTTAGGGGGAAACCTGTCTGTCTGAGGAAGCACTCAGGTTTCTTCAAAACTGGTCTACACTGTTCATCCAAGTGAGGAGGTCTGCTTCAACAGTATGAATTGAACATTAGCACCATTCATATTTCACGTTTCAGAGGACTCTACTCAGGGGCCACAGGAAGGGTCATTCCTAAGGCAGCTTTGCCATGATGGAAAGCACTCTGGATCTCAGGAGATTTTGGAAATCTGGGCACTGAAATGGGGTTCCAGCATCAGCACATGTTATTATACACACAGAAAGTGCAAACAAAAGATTTCCAGTGGTTAACACAAAGTTAATTCCCCAAATGCTTTCCTCTTCAGAGTCTTCGGAGCTTCAGAAACAAACTATGAAGGTTTTTGAGTGCTATAGTCTAAAATCAGAGTCACAGCAAGGAGTATACAGATTTCTGGAAGCTGTTGAGTAGTCTGCCCTTCTGAAATTGACAAAAATACCTAAATTTGGGTTGAATGAGCCGAGTTTAGGTTCTTCTGTTTGAAGATCGTTATATGCACACTCCCTGTATCAAGGCCACTGCAAGCCAGTGCTGTGCTAAGAAAGGATACAAGTCACACAGGAACAGGATTTTCAACATCTGACTTTGCTCATCTCCCAAACTCAAACACTGGCCTCACTCTGTTTGTGCCAGAAGCAACGGTGACACTCTTAATCACCCCTCTGGGAAAACAACACTGAAGACATCCAAAAACCAGCACTTGGAAAAAAACCAAGATCTTCAAGATTTCATATAAGGCTGAAATCTGCTTTAACTGTTTTATGATAATCTCAGTACTATGAGAAGGGAATTCTGATAGGACGTTTTGAATAATAAAAATATCCATCAGTCCTTTTGGAGAGTACTCATCAGGCTCAGCACTACAACAGCCGCAGTCAGCATCACTCCTGCCCTCAGTGCTTCAAACCTCCCACAAACCATCACACCTTCAGCCCTAGAAGGTGGTCTGACAAAAGCAGGAACAGGAAAGAAAATCAGGTAACAATGCTCTGGCTGTGCCTGCGGTGAAGCTGGCTGGCAGGAAAAAGTGGAAAGTATTCCTCATTAAAACCAGGTTCCAAGTCCAACTTTGGACTTTCTGAAACTTCACTGAAACATGAATAATTTAACCAGCCCTAAAAATAAGCAATACTTCAGGTATGAACTTAATATTCATTTATCTCACTGACAAACAGGCAGCTTCCCATCTACCTGATTTCTCCCACCTCCTTTTTTCCCTCCCCATATGGAAGAGCACATTATCCACCCAGAATAACTAACCTTACAGCACACAGGCAAGCACAGCCTGTGGTGAAAGCTTTACCTCCCAGAGACTGCCAGGAGGGAAATCAAAGCAGCCAGGGAGGCATTCAAGAGCAGAGATCCAAGCACCATTAGCTAGCATCTGTGCAGTGCTCTGTGCCTGTCAGCTCCCAGTAGCCAGAAAAGGTGGAGAAACAGAAGCTTTATATTCTTATGTTGTGCTTTTCAATTAACACCTCTAAATGCGATGGCTCTTTTTACCTTGTACAGAGACAAGCTCAGACTGCAACATCACAACCTATGAACAGTCAATGAGACCATTCTCTTCCTCTCTTCAACAAGAACATTGTGATATTTGAGAGATTTTTTTTCCCACCATGGCAGATGTATTTATTTTCCACTTAAAAGCACCTTCAATCACATCTGGCAGATCAAGGAAATCCATTAAAACATATTCTGATCTTGCTTAATGTTTTAACCAAGTCTCCTACCATCCGCTTCGCTTTTTAACGTCACGCAGGCAGGTTTAACAAATTGCTAAGAATTACTGATGAGCATCCTGTAGACAAGAAAGCCATTAAAGGAAGCTTAACAGGTTCTAGGGAACAGGGACACCCCTCTGAAGCCACAGGGTCATAGCATAAGGCAGAGGGGATGGTTTTCTAACCACTTACAAGCCACGTCCAAACCTAACAGCTTTTCCCCAACTGACAACTGCTTCATGTGACACATCTTGCATCAGGCGAGCACAGCGCGTCTCCACAACAGCAGAGATAAGGGTGGCAACACCAACAGTGGCTGACCGTGTTTTCACTGCTGGAAAAAGAGAAAACAAATAGTTCACTTAGTCTCACACTACTTTTAAAGATGGAAGGACCTCTGATCTTCTGGGGAACAGGGCCAGAGGTGTGCTGGGGTAGTCTGGACACTACAGAAGCAAAGCTTTGTGGAAAACTCAGCAAATGCTGTTTTCCTATGAAACACAGTGATGAAAATACACAGAGCTGTGGAGGAGAAGCCTGCCCCTTCCTCCCAGCACCAGCACAACCCTTCAGCCACGTCCGCTCCACTTTGGCTACCCAGCTGCTGATGTGGAATCGACATGAGCCCCCCCCTCCTATGCCTGCAAACACATCCTTACCTCTTAAAAACACTTCTACTCCTAGCAAAAAGACCCTCACGGCCTATCTGTAAGATAACTGGAAACCAAGCCACTGGGGAACAGGGAGGGCGAGCACGTCCTGGGGGGAGGCAGCCAGGCAGGAATGGGGCCAGGCTGACCCAGCGTTTCCAGACATCCCCCAAATATCACAGCACAGCAATAACGAGCGTACAAGACATCTTCTCCTTGGGCTTTAAATCATTGCAGCAAAATCTCCTACAAGCCTGGGCCAGTTCACAGGAAGGGCAATGAAGAAGCACATACGCCATGTCTCCTGCCCGTTACATAAAAGCGTGTTTTGCCTTGGAAATAAGATGCACCACAAAGGTTCACTGAGGAGAAATAAGGCACAAGGGAGTAAGGTGGTTTCTCCTGATCACTCCCAGCCAAGCCCCCCGCGTGCTCCTGCAGGAGCCAGCATCCTCCATTTCCCAAGAGAGAGCCCCAACAGCATTACGCCTCAGAGGTCGGTCCCGTCCCGTTCACTCCTCTGCAGGCTGGGATACGGCGGCTGCAGGTCACAGTCACAAGCGTGGACAGAAAGGACCCAGAGAAGCGGAGAGGCTCTGTAGAGCTTGGCAAGGAGCCCACTGCTTTCTCCACAAAAATACCAAGCACCTTCCAGCTGGGTTTGCTCCACAGCAAAGGGCTCTGTTACAAGGCTGTGTGGGAGAAGGAAGGAATAGATGCCCCCAAGGCTGTTAGGAAGCGCACACTTCAGAGCAGCTGCTCTCTCTGTTATCTAATCTTAATTTTAATTGAGTTTTTTTCTCGTTTTGCCTGGGGTACCTAGATCCCTCTGCGCGTGCTCCTCCCGAGGCAGCCAGCCACAACCTGCCTGCACACGCCGGCATCCGCCACGGCCATCGCTGGCCCCTGCGCTACCCTGCCGCACACCTGGGCTGCTCCCGAGGCAGGACCCAGACCAGGCTTTACACACACTTTGTGCGAGCTTCCCTCCGAGATGTTCCCTTTAGTGCCACCTCTTCATCTGTTAAATGTCTCAAAATTGCCAAAAACCTCAGGGATCTTAAATATTAAACAAAAAGGGTTATTACAATACACCCAGCAACAGAAACTGGGGTGAGGCTGATGGTCACAGATAGCCTGAACCAGAGTTAATTAATACATGCTCACTCAGATTTTTTTTTCCTGTTTTGATAAAGGGCAATTTATAGTTGGCATGACTGTCACAACACCCCATGACCCTCAGTCTAATTATAAAACCTAATGTGGAACTGCAAATGCAAGATCCAAGGGAAGAAAATCTGTGGCTTCTGCAGCTTTTACTTTTTCCCATTCCAGCTTTCTTTTGCCAGGGTGTAACTGTGGCTCTGAGTGTATGACAAGCCCAGAACATTAACGTGTGTTTATTTAGAGACACTTCTAATGTGTTTGCGTTGTGTGTTTCTAGAGCTACAGACCAAAACAGGCAGGTAACAGCTAACCAACTGCAGAGCAAATTCCCCGAGGGGAAGACAAGAAGGGTTAGTTGCTGAATGCATCTTAGTCAGGAGAGAAGCTGCAGCTGTTTTAATTGTTCATCAATCAATTAACGGCACTCTCAAATGTCTAATTAAGCAGACAACTGGAATTAAGCAAAGGGCATCTTTGAAATGCTAGCCCTCTTAACGATGGCAGCTCTTACATTCAAGTGAGCACTTGATTAAGGTGTGCTTGTGTGCAGGGATTTGCAGAAAAATCCTCAACCAAATGATTAGTATGTGTCCCCAGTAAGGCTATGAAAAATCAGTCCTTTGGTAATGCAACTTCATCTTCACATTCAAGCCAGCACTTGAGCTAGGCAGCAAAGTGCAAAACAAATTAGCCTCATTTAGCACGCAGGACCGTGGCACAAATGCTGAGGTGCCCTCAGTGGGCATGCTGGGCTCCATCAGGAAACAGGTAATGGGGACGAGGTTCAAGCCCACGGCGATGGAGACCTTGAGGATGCCCATGACAGCACAGCAGCCCAGAAGTTTGAGGCAGGCACTGCCGCAGCAGGCTCAGGCAGCAGCAGCAAACTCCCGAGTGTTTGCTCTCCTTCCACAGACACAGCCAAGGCAGGCAGCGACCTCTGAAAACAGGGCAGCAGCTTCAGAGCCCTCCATCAGTCACCAGGATGGATCAGCCCAGCACAGCTTGGGGGAGAATGCACATCCCTTGGCAGCTGAAATGCCGCTGCTGGCACGTCAGCAAAGAATCACCCCAGGGCAGGGAACAAGATGGAAGAAGGATGACACTGAAACGCTTGTGATCACTGGGAACGGATGGCTGCTCAGCTCCGCGGGATTCATCGCAAAGACAAGCAAGGGAATATGAAGATGCTGCCACCACCAACTACTGATACACCAGGGACACCACAGACCCGGAGCAAAACCATGCAATGAAAGCAGAGCAGCAGCAGGAGATGTAGCATGAGATTCAAAAACGATCCTGGTTTTCTTTAGTGCTCACGGGGATTGATTAGGAAGTTTCCACAAATGCTCCACAACGGGTTGCACACACTGCATTGCACAGCAGATGCCGTGGGCCTGTGCCCCAGCTGTTTAACATGATTGTTTCCACAGCTGTGTCCAAACACTTTTTAAAAAATAATCACAGAGAAAAAAAAATTCCAGGATTTCCCTGGAAATCTTCTATGAAGGGGTGAGGCTGCTCCTGTTTACTGAAGTTACCCACGGTGCAGCCTGACCAAGAAAAAACCCCACAGTTGTCCTTTGAGGAGAGGATAAAAAGCAACAGAGCTCCTTTGGGCTCGCCTGGTGCATTTACCTGCACAAGCAACACCTGAGCCCCTGTGTCAGGGTTAGAAGGACCCTAAAAATAACCCAGTGAAAACTGATAGAGCTATCCTAAAAATCTCTCATGGGCTTAGTCCTGAAGTGTGATACTTTGATACCAACTTTGGCTTTAAGCCGAGTTTACTAGTACATACCACTCTAGGGAGATTGGTTTTCTTTCTTTATCGGCTTTTTTCCGCCCTGGCAGATACTCTTCCTCCTTGTCTGCTTCTCCAGTTGCTCCAACATCACAAATTACCATCAAAACTTTGTGTACTCGCTTTCCAAACATGTAAGCTGATAAAAATAACAACTGCTAGGTTGGCTTTACTTTGCAGCAAGGGAGCTGTGACATTAGGATTTATATTTCTAAACAGATTCTGTCTCTTAGAAAAAAAAAACACAAGAAAGAATAAAAAAATATCCCAGAAACCACCTCCCTTGCCACCAGGTGCTCTTGCAATGGGCATCTAAGGGAAAAACAACTGCTGCAAGCTTACAACAGTGGAAACTATTTTAATACACAGTTTTGTCACATGTATAAGGGAGGAAGAAGGGCCTGAAGTGTGACACATAGCTTGTTTTCCTTAAATATTTTCTGAAAATCCCAGTAATTTATGCTGTTGCTTCTGGAAATACATACTCTCACAAGTTAAAACAAACAAACAAAAAACAAACAAAAACCCCCAAACCCAAACAGAAGAAAAGAATTCCTAACAGGAGCTCCAGCAAACTACCATTGGCATGTTGCAATATTGATAAATTGTTTAAATATCTTTTTAGAAATTGTACATTTCAAGCTCTTTATATAAAGGAGCCTAGATGGTACAAAATCAGACCCGAATAAAAAGAAATCAAGCAAGCTCTTCCACAAAGGAAATTACTATCAAAATTAATGCCTCCTGCCATGTTAGAATTCCAATAAGCATTCATCTCAGCAAACCCTCAGCAGCCTCTGACATTTCTATTATTGGGGCTGACTGGGTTCATCCTGCCCTTATGAGAATAAATAGAGGAACATAACAGGGGAAGGGAGCTGCTGCAATAACATGCACATCAGTCATCAATTTAAAGCCCCTCTTTGACAAGGGAGAAAGTTGGCTTTTCCCAGATGCGACGCCAAAGGGAGCAGGGAGGAGAGGACCGATTCCACAGCCGGATCTCCCCGGGTATCCAGAGAGGTTGTGGTGGTGGTGTCTCACTGTCCAGTAGTGCAGCGTGGCTGGTGTTCAGGCCTCTGGGGCCCGTGGTTAAGGAGGGTACCCAAAAGCAAGAGCTAGCCTGCCCCTGCCAGGGGCCGCTGCCCACCGCCTAGCCCATCTCCAGGGGATCCAGCAGGCAAGGCGACCTGCTGGGATACACCTGTGGCCAGGAATGGCCCCAAAGACCAAACCTGGGATGGATGATCCCCACACCAAACACGATGCAGAGCTCACCTCTGTGCCTGGTATTGCTCAGGATTGCTTCAGACTACAGGGGCAGCTGGGAGAAAGCAGACGAGAATGCCATGGGGCTAAGAGGGAAGGCAAAAACCAAAAGTGCAAAATAAAGCAAAAAAAAATAAAGCATGGGTGTCCCAAGAGAAAGAAGGCTCCTAAGTTAAGTTCATGGTAGGCAAACCGCTCTGAAAGAGCAGTTCAGGGGTATGCATTTATCTAGGGCTGTCCTTGTCCAAGTGACTGCCATGCTGAGCCCAGTGCCACCATGAAGGGTAACTCTCCCCAGCCCGGTTTAACCACCTGCCAGGAGAGGCGTGAGGCAGCCCTGCAGCTCTCCCGCACGCCTCCCGTCAGGCAGCTCCAGCTCACGCACAGGTTACAGCTTCCCACCACTGTTAACAGCTACAGCACAATATCCCGCCTGTCACTGCTAAATGAGAAGCCAAAACCTGAGTGCTTTTCTCTGGCTGAGAACTAAGTTCTTTATTTGTTATTTCTATGACTCCTTCCTTGCAGATCTACAGACAATCTTAATTCTTTGAGGAAACTTAAGAGAAATTGTCTTGCAGCCTTTCATCATACAGTTGCTCTTTCAGAAACAGATAGCCCTATTCTTTTAACCTTCCTTTTGTTTACTTTTTTTTAAACTAAAACTCTTTCAGTTCCTAAAATTAGTGGTCAGTTTGTCCCTAGAGCCCACAGCAGCACTGCCAGTCAGCTCAGAAGAAGAGAGCTTGCAGCTTGCCCATGTATTTGGATTTACAATGCCAAGAGAAAAAACAAACAGTATTGTAACTTCCTGGCTATTTGGGAATTATTTTCTAAAGTAACTCCAAAGTAAGGGGCTCTGCAATAGTGCAATGTCGCAGCACTAGATACCATCAAACCTCACCCCCAGTGTTTATCCACTCTCACCCGCTGCACGTGGGCAGTCCCAGAAGCCCCTCATGTAAGAGCACGCTCCAGATTGCAGAGATCAGTCTCTCTTCCATATTTAATCCATACAGAAACCTCTCAGGGAGCCTGGTAAGCAGAAGGACAAATAACAGAATACCTCTCATGCTTATGTCTGGTTGGGTAACAACATTTCTTTCTCAAAGGTCCCTTCAGGGCAGGCAGCAGTTTTGCTCCCGCACCGCTGATGCTCGGCAGGGGAAGCCTGGCTGCCCACCGTCCTGCTGCCACGTCCAGCGTGGCTGAGTGGGGACAGCACAGCTTGTTACCCTTTGTATTCACAGCAGCCTGACAGCACTTCAGAGTTCCAGAGAAACAGAATCCCATTAAGATAACGCACACGCCACACGCGTGTCGCAAGATAAAATGCCAGAGGGTGTGATAAGTCAGGGTGTGAAGGGTTAGCACGTACCCTGGGGGTGCCTGCTCACACGTGCCAGGCACGCTGCTGCATCAATCACGTGCCCAAAGGGCCACCGCGCAATCAGGCAGGTGTTGCAAGGAGACCAAGTGGATCAGCAGAAAAGGGCCTCTGCCAACCTAAACACATCCTAGTTAAAAGAAAGAACACAAACTCAGAGCCCTACAGCTTACTATAAGGGTGGTAAAAGCTTCCAGCGTAGCATCGCCATACTCAAGGCTCCTCTCAGACCTTGCAGCCCCAGGCTTCTTTGATCAGACCTGAATCCATATTGAAAACAAAGGACTTTTTCATCCCTTTTTTTCTGGTCCTTCTCCCACACAACAGAATTAAGCATCATGTTAAGTTTTGGTCCAGTTCATCAAGATACGAGTAAGAAGACCAAGCACATTCGAGCCCACTTACACACCAGGAAGGAGGATGTGGTCAGCCTCATGGTGACCGCTGCTACAGGAGATAAAGGCTTGGAGGGAGCTCATCAATGTGTACAAATACCCAAGGGAAGGATGCAAAGGTGACGGAGCCAGGCTCTTTTCAGTGGCACCCAGGGACAATGGGTGCAAGAGGCAATGGGCACAAACCAAAACACAGGAGATGCCATCTGAACATCAGGAAACGCTTTTTTTACTGTGAGGGTGACCAACCACTGGAACAGGTTGCCCCAGAGAGGTTGTGGAGTCTCCATGCTTGGAGATATTCAAAAGCCATCTGTGTGTGGTCCTGGGCAGCCTGCTCCAGGTGATCCTGCTTGAGCAATGGGGTTGGACAAGATGACCTCCCGAGATGCCTTCCAATCCCAACAGTTCTCTGATTCTGTGCAATGACAAATATACATCCCAGGCTTGAGAGCAGAGCCTGGCAAAGGCAATGCTTTCCAGGTGAGGACTGATGACCTGTTACACAGCAAGGAAATCCAGCTCTCAAGGCAGAGCCACAACAGGAGAAGCACAGAAATCACTCTGCAGACCAGAGTTAGCTTTGGTCTCGGGAAAGCATACAAGTACTTCATTTTATCTGAAATGTAAAGCCAAGCACTTTTTCCCCCACTATTCTGAGTAATAGGAAGGGAGAAAAGTTAAAGGAGGCACTTTTATGATATTTGTACCCTTGATAAACTAAGGGTTCCAGTTAGGAAACAGCTCAAGTAAGCTTGGAGAGCTGCTGGCTCTGGAAAGCCACACTCAGTGGCAGAACATGAGCTCCAGCTGTACCGGCAGACAGGCAAGTGTCCAGCAATGGGGACCAGCATCCAGGAGTGATGAGCAGAGCTGTCACCGGGAGAGAACACCTTCATCTGCTGTCTGTCCACTTTGCTTCTTTGCTTCCAGTTTTTTGACAAGGTTTATTTTTAACTTCTCCTGGCAGTAGGAGTAAACGGGACAATCTGGCAGGTGCCACACCCTGTTCCTCAAAAAGCAGCAGATCTGCCCATAGTCCGAGGCAGGTATCTTCTCTTGCTACCCCTGCTTTGGGAGTATGGGTGCTTCATTTTTACCACACATCTGCAGCAGTAAGGAATTTCTCTTTGAAAACTTACTTAGTACACCTCTAACCTTCAGTGCTGAGGACACGTGTTCTGACATCTGCTCCGCAACATATTATCCAAAATTGGTATTTTTCTCCTATCACAAAATCTTAGCAAAAGTGAAAAATGTGTTCTTATAACACTCTGGCTTTACTTCTGCATATCCCCTAAGATCCAAAACCTCCAGGCTTCCCGTATCTGTTTGAAGATGGTTGCAGAACTCAACAAGTCTATACCCTTCTATTTTCACATTCATTTTTCTTCCCCGCTGATACCACAAAGCAATCTCTAATTCATAATCACATCCGTGTCAGGTTCCCAATCTTAAGTGAAGCACTTGGAACTTTAATCTTCAAGCAGATTACACATTTCCTGTTAGGACTTGAAATCTAACTCTGTGCATGTATGTAGGTGCCTGCAAGTTTCTTAAGATTTGCTTTAAAAAAATATAATAAAAGAGAAGGATGAACAAAGAGTTGAGACTTCGCTATCAGGGGTCTGACGATAAGAAAATGAAGTGGAAGTGGCTGCTTTTCCTCCACTCTGCCTGTGTGGCATCATGGCCGCGTTCTGCACTAAAAGGTTGTCCCTGTCCCTCCAGCTCCTCACTGCCTGGAGTGCTGGCGGCACCAAGCCCGACTCCTCAGGAGACGCTGCAGCAGTGCAATTACACAGAGCAGGGCCACTTGCAATATGTGTGTTTGGAAAATAAGGCTGGCTATGTAATGTGGAAAAGCTAACCATACAGGAATTTACAGAAGGAAAGTCAAACCAACACATTTTTGACTGCGAAATACTCCACCACTGAGAGGTTGACGAAATAAATTCCGCTTCAGCAGTCTCTCTTCTGGAATGAGCTAGCATTCACAAAGCTGATACAGAGCCACTAATGTCCAGCCAAAGGGGGAACATAAAACACCATCTCCCCTTAACAGGGGCTGGGGCTCAGGGAGTCCTCGAGATGAGAACTTGACTCGGGCTAACAAAGGCTGGCACGAGCTCTGCTAGAGAAAAGTGCAGGAGAGATGAATGATACTAGGTATACAATAAAGGTTCTGAATAGTGAAATTTGACATGTTAGTCACTGCTTTTAAAAATATCATCCCCTTAAATCTGTACTGGCAGCACATTAACTGCAAAGTTACCGATACCTGGGACACGTACACCATAGGCAATGTCAAATCAAAACTGTCTGCGCTGCTCCCCTTTAACCTCGATCCAAAGGGACTGCTGCTGATGCCCAGAAGCCTTCGAGTCTCCAGGTTCATCCATTCCCTGGCTTCTCCTCTGAGGCTACCAGTAACACCGCCAGCTGGGTACTGCTGTGATGTGGAAGGCTGTCTGCTAGAAACTGGAGCGGGGTCAATAATTCAGAGCACATATTGGATACAGATGAACAGCTGCCATACCGCAAAACTTTTGGTCACCAGCAGTCTGGTTCTGATTCAAACCAGAGACTGTAGTTCTTGAATGCAAGCAGCACTTTTCTATTCAAGTGATGGAACGAACAACTTCTTTTATGTCAGACCAGAATGGGGTATCTTTTAGCTAGGGAAGAGAGTACCTTACGTTGGTATTTTGAGCATATATACATATTTATACACCCATAGAAAAGAGCAGGATAAACATCTCCCTCCCTTTTGATGCTTTTTGCCAGGAACTAAGTACAGTTCCTAGAGTTTCAGCTGTGTTGTGGGCTTGCCACTCCTCAGCATGACAGCAGCATTGTGCTGACAGCTGAAGAATATTCCCTCTCTCAGGGATGGAGCAGAGAGCTGTCAAGGCATGAAGGCTTTGACTAAAGTTGTGCCTGCCAGTGACTCTGATGAGAAAAACATGGTGGTACCGAAAAGCTAGCAGTTACGGGATGTAGCACTCTCTCACACACTCATTTTCAGAACTATTATAATCAAAGAGTGCTCTTAGCAGTTTGCTTTGCTCTATATAAATGGGGGACAGAGGCCAGCAGAGTGTTTTGCAGTTAATCACACAGCACAATACGAAATAGCTGTCAGTGAACTGCCCCCTCCACTATTTATTAAAGGAGGAAATGCAGCAAGAGCGGCAGTATGTACCTTCACTAGCTCGTCCCTGCTCAGTGTGGCATCTTGTGCCTGTAATGCCACCTAATCAGAGCAGCCTCTTGTTAGGTTTCCAGCCCCAACGTTACAGCCCACCAAACCGGTGCTGAAACAGCAATTGATAAAACGCAGGCAGCAGCCTGGTGCGGGACCCCATGAGCTGCTTTCTTACTGCACGTCCCAGATGGAAACTGGGCTGGCTCGCGGGAGAGGCAAGAACAGCTCAGAAGGAATAGCAGGGCTTATAAGGAAGCAAAATATGATGAAAACAACCAGCAGAAGTAAATTTAGATCGAGTATCAGAGCAGTGTAGTGCTGGGATGTGCAGAAAACACAACAGTGTCCCCAAAGTACTGCTAATAGGCAGCTAGTTAGAACCGGGCTGCAGAGGAGCTGAGAAGATAGCACAGTCTTGCTCCAGATCAATACAGCCTGCAGGTCTTATGATGTCTTTCCTGTCTCTGAAGCCTATGAAATATGTGATCACCTTGTCTGTTTGCTCCCTGACCTCTCCATGAAGCCAGTCACTGTGAAGGCCAATTAGTGCAAGGTGAGGCAGGTTCTCACAAAAGTGCAAATTAACAGTTCGGAGGCGCATTTCCTACATACGCACACACGGATGCTCTGTACTTGGCATAAACAGCCAAATCTGATCCAAACCACTGGAGAAGTACACACCTCAAACCCAGGAGAGGCTACCAGACTCAAGGGAAAGGCACTTCAGGAGGAAATGGGACATAAAGCTCGAAAAGGCAGTTTTAAACACTGATTCTTAACCATCAAACACACCGGGAACCCAGGAAATAAATATCCAATATTCACTGGAGACCTGCTGTCCCGCATGATTACAGAGCTGGTCAGGCAGAGGCGGTTAAGTGAGCTGGGTGCAGTCATTATACCTCTTGGTCTGGGAGAGATTTATTCAGGGCCATCAGAAAGAAATAAGACAGGACTATGTGACCTGACTTGCAATAAGCTTTAAAAACCAAACCAAAACAAAACAAAAACCTCATGATCAGGACAGGGAATTAATTTAGCAGAGTCCAGGACAAACTCAACACACGATATTTCAACACACATGATCTTTCGAGGTCCCTTCCAATCTCTAACATTCTGTGATTCTGTGATATTGGCCCTTATCTTCTTGCTCATATTATACAAAAAAAAAAACACCCTGTGTAAAAATAACAGCAGTGACCTTCAAGGACTAGAAATCAAGTTGAACTGGGGCAATTTTCAAAATTAAGAATCTTAAATAATAGGGAATATTATTGCCTCTGATCCCTGGCTCCACACCCCCAGAAACAAAACCAGACCTTGATTCCAGAGCATTTTTAAACAGCAGTGTTATTTGTTGGTTTGTTTTCAGATATTTATGTCCTAAGACAAGCCCATATCAAATTGAAGAGCAGGGGAGTGGGAAATGAATCTGGAGATGTTTGAGGGTACCTGTACACAAATCCATTCCCAAACTGCTGGTCCAGGAGCTCTAGAAGCATGTAGCCCCAACAGCCTTTACTTAGAAAAAAAAAAGTTCTTATAAGGCATATGTGGCTGGGACCTTTATATGCTGCCGCATTACAAACATTAAGAAAGTAATTTTCCAGATACCCAGATACCACTTATAGGTCAGCTTCCCTCACCTGACTAAGCTGGTATTAATCAAAGGTTAAATTCTTTCTTTACTGTTGGTTTTGCTGGGTTTGGGCGACAAAGAGGCTGACCTTTGGAGAGAAACTAACTTGTGCAGCCTGCAATAGCACACGCACATATGCAACTGCTAAATGTCCACCAGTTTAAAGAGATCTAACTTTTGGACTTGATATTTCAGATCTAACGCTGAGGTTCTAACCCCAGTTGAACCTCCCAGCTGGCTGTGGGCAAGGGCAGAGACCATTTACACTACGCGTTATTCAGCCATATCTGATGCTCACTGTTCAGCACTGCCCCTAAACTTACCTCTTCCTAAAGCAGGTCCTAGATCCTGCAATGGAGAAAATCCACCTCTCCTGCATCAATGCAGTGGTTTAAGCACCAAACAGTATGACAACGCTGCTCATTCAGGGTCCTAAAATGTCTGTCCCCCATTTATTGAGGTATGTAAATGAAGAGAAGTCCAACACCTGTAGACTCAATTCCAATTGCTTCATCCAAGTGAGTTAAGGAAAACAGCAGCTCTCTAGCAGGTATTTCAGTGTGTGTCTACGCTAAAGCTGCTATTTGTAGACAAGCACGCTTCAGAGACAACCTCCCCATCACCGCCACTCCCCATGCTTCGCCTCTCGAGGCTATGGCAGTCACACGGCACAGGAAGGGGATTTCCTTCGGCTGCACCTGATCCAAGGGACGTGCACAGGAGCACCCCAAAAAGACACCCATTGCTGGAGGCATTCTGCCTACAGGCCAGACACAGCCCGTGGCACAAGCCCTCAGAAAGCCACAGGGTGGACAGTGGGTGCTCAGCACCCGCTGTTCTGCTGTGCCTTGTTCTGCCCCCACACGCCATGTCACCTGCTGAGGCAGCCTCCGGGGTCTCACCCACGGGCACTACGGTCACCCAGTGCACACCAGCAGGAAACCAAGATTTCCCCGTCTGCACAACCTTATTATATACATTAATCGTACAGCACCACACAGAGGGCACACAGCACACGCAACAGGAAGCTCTCTGCCCATCCCTCTGCTTTTCTTTCTATAGCTTCACAATTTCCAGCTCACATGTTAAAAATTATTTCCTACTTTTGGCTTTTACCCACCTCTTCCTTCTTTTTAATTCTGCTCTCCTCTTCTTCATCTCATCTCTTTTCCTGTTCTCCCCTGCACTCCCCTAGTGCACAGACTCCCTGTCAGTTCTTGGTCTTTGCCTTTTTTCCCCCGCTGACTTTTATTCCTTTCTCTTTTCACTGTCCCCTACACTATTTCAGGTCTTTAAGAGAAAGGCTTTGAAGTGACTAATTGTTGTTAGGAAACCCCAGTGACAGGTCAGGTCCCATAGGGTTAGGTATTGTACCAAGATGGAACACTCAGCTCCCTCCTCTACAAGGACTTTACAACTCGAGCCGAGCACTTCTCTGCCTCTGCACAACTACTCCTGTTTGCAGTGTGCTCTCAAAAGAAACCACACAATGACACTCATGTTTAAGCAGGGGACTGACGTTTCCTACCGGGGGGGGGGGGGATGGGATGTCTTTAAGTGAAGCAGATTTTGTGGCCGAAGGCAAGCCAGAAATGTACGGATGTTGAGGTTAGCCCTCTCTTTCAACCTGTAATGCTAAACACGTTAGATAGGCGTAATAGTCCGGTATTTCCATAGGCACCCAAAGGCACTGGACTTATGGGAAGGAGCAGCATGTTTTACTTACTGCCTCTTGAGAAAACAGGTGTTTGCTCTCCACATTTATTTTAATTTCTTCAACTTTGCTGCAGATCGTAAGAGACTAAAAACTTCTTACCAGAGCTGTACGAGTTTCACTGTTTCTGCTTTACCCTGGAGAGGAGGGACAGTGCAAATAAGACGGAAAAAGAAATTTTTAAGAAAAATCAAGGAAACTCTAAAAACTAACATTGTGGGAAAGCTTAGCACAAGTAGCAACTAGACAATTTATAAAGGTGTGTAAGAGCACACTGAGCAGGACTTTTGCAGTAGACTCACCAGAGACATTCTCAGAAGAACTGATGCGTCCTTGAAGGAAACCAGGTATTAAAAAGAGCCTCATTCCCCTGTATTTCTTATTATTTTTGAATAACCACATAACACTCCTGTGGTAAAAGAGTAACATGAACTTATGTTGACCTTTGATATTTGAACTCAGACCAAAAGAGGATAGGAAACACAGAGTCCAAGAGCGGCCAGAAGTCAATGGGGCCATTCATAACCACATACTGCCGGCAGGCTCACGAGTGGTGGCCGCCCTTAAACCATGCACTGGCACTGCATTCAATACCCCATCCTCCTCAGAGAACAGGAGTGGCCAGTGCGTACTGGGCTACAAAACACACCATCATCATCACCTTCTTCAACAAAGACATCCAGGATGCCTACAGATTGTGTTATTCTCTTTTTTTCCCCAAAAGCCAGGTTGCATGTTTGCATTAAGGAGCCACACGCCACATAATTCAGGTTGCACTGACCTGTCTCGACACAGTGCTAACGCTGCCTTTGGTTGGGTAGCACATGGGTGCCAACATTGCCACTGGTTAGTTCATTAAAAGGGCACTTGTGATGGCAGCCAAAGAAAAGCACTAACTTCAAAGGCGAAGCACATGAGGTAATTTTGATTCTGCATTCCACCCTCATTTAAATAAAACCCAAAAATCACAGTGACATATGATATGTCTGCTAACCTTAGGCTTCCAACCACCAAACTAATTCTTCCTCCTGCAGGTACCTCATCTGAACACGCAAAAGAAACTCTTCAAAGGATTCTCTGGAGGACAACTTGTCTCATACAAACTGAAGGTAAGTGGATCTCAAAAGAAGAAGTCAGTTAAACTCAGTTTCATGTCTCATCACACTCATATGTCCCAAGAAGAGCGTTTGCTACAAATGCATTTGAAGTTTTAAGGATGCTGCCAACTTCCTAGGGGCTTAACACAAAAAAGGTAGCCAGAGGAGATGCCCCAAGAGAAAGTTAACTGTACAGGGAAATTAAAAAAGATCTTCTGAATACAGACCACAGAATGTGAACTGTGCCAAAACATGCTCAGATGTTTTCTTCATAACCCTGTAAAACACCGAAGAAAGTCAGAAATGAGACAATTTCTCCTTTTAAGAGCGAAATTTATTCCACTGTAATTCAAAACACAAGCCCCATTAAATTTATAGACTTCACATTTTATCCAGTTGTAAAATTCCTGCCCTTATTTGCCAGATCTTGTCCCAGACCTTAGCCCAAGTCCGCAGCAGTGCGGTGGTGCTGGCCCTACGCCGCACTGCCAGCGGGGAGCTGCAGACAGACAGACATTGCAGAAGATCAGCACCAGGGCCTGCCTCCAGCTCACCCCACCACACAGGAAAACCATGGGTCAGACCTATTTCCCAGCTTTCCCTTCGACAACTTACTCCCCCCACCCCAAATGGGGGTTTTCAGGCAAATCAGTTCTCATGCCATCTCATGCACCAGTGGCGGTGCTGGCAGAGGTGAAGGGGCACATGCAGTGCGGGCGTAAAAGGTTGGTGGTCCTTCTCCTGGTTGCTGTCAGAGAAAAGCCAAGGTAGACTACAGTTCTGTAGCCAACTCAAGCTCATTTCAAACAAAAATTGGATTACCTGTGGGCACAGCTTCCCTAGGTAGCACGGCTTTGCAAGATGGACTGCTCTCAGCGTTTAGTTCCGTTACCTCAAACTCAATTCTTTTCCCCAGAGCCCATGGCAGCTCAGCACTACGGTACGGTATCTAAAGGCATCTGCAAAGCTTCTGGAGCACTTGCATTACAGGTCAATCTTCCCGAACAGCCGAGCAACATCAGATGTCTTTAATGAGAGTGCCAGAGACAGGGATGCTCAGATCCTACACATTTGTCTAACAGCATTATCGCACTTTACTAAAACTACGAGAGCATTGCATCAAATATAAAGGTGAGACGAAAAAATACACGTGTTAAAAAGAAACTGAGACGATCATCAAAACTGCTGTTCTTACAAGCCTAGAAAGTGGGTTTTCTGTTGCTTAATTATGTTCAAAGAACAATGTTGGATGAAATCTATTAATTCCAATAGTAAGTGCTGCAACTTCAGGTAAGTAAACACCATGCTGCCAGTCAAAAACTCTTACCAACCATTTAAGTCTGCGATGCTGAAGAAGCAATGATACTGTCATTCTCTAGACTTATACTGCTATGTCTTTAAATCCAACTTCCTAAGACACATCTTTCTTTTATTTTATTAAATGCTGGAATTATTTTGCTGCTTGTTGAAGGTGACACACACTTAGGATGGACAAATAAAGCTCATGCACCTCATTCATGATCCGAGTAGTTCTTTGCAGATAATTCAGTTTTCCAGTCAATCTAATTATAGTCTGAAGTTACTGCGGCAGACTTTCAAGTACAAAGCAAAGAAAATCGAGTAGGAGCAAAAGCCATTCATTAATCCCGGCTGGGGCTGGCACTGGTGGGAGTGGCTTGTGCCCTCGGGCCATTCTCCCCACCTTAGCATTCAATCTTTATTTTACCTATTTTGTGAATCGGATGGTAAATATTTTACGTTCTCTAAACTACAGTAACCCTTACGGTGATCAGAGACAATTTGTTTTGTTACATGAATTTCTTTCTTCCAATCTAAAACATTCCTGAGCAAGATCCCCAAACAGTATTAACTGACACTGTGGCAATGATTTATTGAGAGGACGGGAATAAGAAAAGAAAGCCTGTTCAGGAGAAGAATTTCTTCTTCCATAATACACCTTTAATAAAAACAATAATCTCTTCAGCCCTCTTTAGTTTTCATCATCTGTCTCTTATTTGAAGAAACTACATCTGCCACATCAATTGCTGCTGGAATTTAATTTTTAAAACTTCAAGTCATTAAGATCACAAGGTAATTTTAGTCCAGCAGACACAGAAACTCGCCACTTCGGGGCATGATTTGTTACAAGGGGGAGGGAAAACCCAACCCAACACCCAAACCCTGCAGGTACAAATTCTGCCTTTTCCTTTTGATTTTGCAGGGCACACAATCTGTCTTCTAAGATGCAGCCTGCCCCTTGAGAGGGAAGACATGAGCCTGCCTGGGCTAGCAAGGTCCCTGCGCTAGCAGCCCGCTCGGGAAGGATGCCCATCTGCCACACGCTTAACCTTGTCTCCCTGACCAAACCCACAGCGCTTTGAGGGTTTCCCATTCAATACTGCAGCCAAAGGCTGCTCCAGAAAACACTTCACCTTTCATGGTGCACTTATAATGTGCAGCCACCTGCAAATTTGCACCCACAAAACAGCTTATAAATCATAACAGGGCTGGTGGAACATGAATAAGTCTCCCCAAGCACTGGTATGCCAGGGTTTGTCTGAGGGCAAGCACGGGAGGCTGGCAAGCCCTCGCACCCGCGCTGGGCAGTGCTCCTGGAGGCTGGCTGCGGGCAGCTGGACAGGGCTCCTTCTATCAGGCTGCACTTGTCCGTCCAACAAAGGAGCACACCCCACCCTTTTCTCCCTCTCTCCTCCCCCAGAGGAGCGGATGTTTTTCTGACAAAGCCACACAATGAAGGCATAACGGGCTGGCTTTGGGGGTTAGCACTAGGGAGTGCGGATTAAATCTGGTGCTCAATAGGTGAGGCAGAACCAGGCAGCGCCTCAGCTCAGCTCCACCTCACCGGTGCCAGCGCTGGGTCGTGAACAGGGCCACGAGGACCCCAGCTCTCCATCAGGGCTGGGTCGGGGCCAGCGGGGAGACCCAGGCCCCCACCACCCACACCAGCAGTGATTGTGTCCATGCCATATTCCAGATACAGGGTAACCTTTTACGAATGGTCAAAACCAGAATTAAGCTTGTGGAGTTGTAGCCTGATGTTTGGAGCAAAGCCATGACAGCAAGACCTTAAGTCACAAGTCACTATTCTCTTGAAAGGCTGGAGGTCAGCACCCACTGCGAGCACGCTGCTCTGGGGCAAGCGCTGAGCAGCACGTGCCAGGGGGGCTACCGCTGCTCCCACCATCTGCTCTCATGTCCACAGACAGCAGCCTTCAGGGGATAGCTGAAATCACCAAACAAGCCAGCAGTTCCCAGTTTGCCAACAGACCCATCAGGAACGGGACTAACACCCGTGACGATTCACAGCCTTTCGCCAGCCTGACGGGTGCTCACAGTTGATGGCACCGCAGGAGGCTGCCACAGCCTGGCACGCAGGTCCCAGGGAGTCCCCTGAGTCCAGAGCTCGCCGAGCAAAGGCCCGTGCTGAGGCAGGTTTCTGTGCACAGCGTGTCCCAGGACTGCACCACCTGCGTCCTGCTGGTCACCCGCCGCCTGCCCCTGCTGCACGCCTGCTCCCCACCACCCGGCCCTTCCTGCAGGAGCCCATGGAGGGCAAGCTTTGGGACAGACTGGGTGTTGGAGCAGTCTGCCCTGGCCTGCTGGCCCCAGGGGCGGTGGCAGAAGGCACCTGCGGTCCCTCTGGCAGGAGGGAGGCACTGACCCAGCGCTGGGACCAGCCAGGTGGCAGGGGGCCATGGCAGGTGAGGCATATGTATTGTGGCCGGCAGCCTGCTGCCTCTCCTCATTGACAGAGGCTGTCCTCCTTCCCAGAGCTCTGCAGGGAGCACACGCACCTCAGCAACTAGCAGCGGTTGAAAATCCCTTGCTACTGCAGTAGCGTCTGGTCGGTGCTGGGTGCCAAGGAGGGGGAGGTAAGGTGAAGCAAAGCAGTTGGAAAAGGCCACCACTGCATCTCTGTTCACACCAATAATCCTTGCTCACCCTCTTCCCAACTTTCAGGCTCAGGGCACTACTAACAGCCCAAAGCTTCCCCCAGCCTCAGCCTCCGTACCAGTAACAGGAGTGGCCTCGGCCACCAGCGTCCTGCCCACACTGCCAAATCCTGCTGGGAGCTGGAGGGACCCTTCATCTGAAGGCAGGAGTGTCTGCTGCTCTTGACCAAAGCACTTATTTCCAAGGTGCTGTAATTGACTGTAAAACACGAGAGGAGACGGAGAACCCTGACACAGCATGTGTTTCCCGGTGAGCAGAGGGCTGTGCTCATGTTGCCCAAGGTAGTTTGTTTAAGCTGGGTACGTTTATGTATCACCCTGGGCTTGCAGGGGAGAGCCTTTCCTTCCTGTGGTACAGAGTTCACTTCTGGGAGCTGCAGGAGAGCAGGAGACTGACATCTGCTACCCAAAAGGCAAGGGATTCCCCCGCCCCCCAAACAAATTCAGATATGAAAGTGGATGGATGCTGACACTGCCTTCGGCACTGAATCTGCAACGTGCTCTGTGTGGGCAGATCCACTTCAGCAGCGGTCGCGGTAAGATCACACAGTAATAAAAGGAAGTCTGAATGAATGAAGGGAGAATGTCACGTCTAGGCACATCATCTGAAAGTCCAACTCAATTTCTGTAGGGCCTTTTACATGAAATTTCTAGCTTATTTCATATGCCAGATAAAGATTTTTATTTAAAGCTGTGTCAGAGAGTTCTGAAAGGTAGAATTCATTACATTTACTTTTTGTATCCAGTCTTTTTTTTTCAAAAATCTCTCTCCTACCACGCATTATTCCCACCTAGTAGTCTCTCATTATTTGTTCAGCAGTGCGTAACACTGCTTTTTCTTTTAAAATTACCCTCGCTTGATTGCAGTGATCAAAACCAAAGGAATCTAATGAGAATTCCTCTACTCAGTAAACATGGACAATCAGCAAGATATGCCATAGGGGAGTGTTTTTAGCTGATTCTTCAAAAGGATGACAAACTGCCCTGTTTCAGAGTAGATCTTGCAGAGAAATCAGGCAGGACTCCTGGAGACGAGTACAAACAGCACGGAGCATCTGCCTGCCACTCCGCTGGAGGGGTTTCTGCTGAGGCAAGACGATGGCCATGTGCCTACGTAGTTCAATGGCCGCGGTGACATGTTGCTGCTTGGAGGGACAGTGTGCCCATCACACAGCCTGTCACCTCTAAGGCGCTACAGCATCAACAACTGAGGTGCTGTGCTTCATAACCACCTCTGGGATGGGAGGAAAAAGGCATCTGAACCAAAGTTTGAATCCATCAGGTTGAACCTTGTCCTCCTGCTTAGCTCTGTTCATTCCTCAATTGTTTTTCTGGAAGAAGGAGGAGTCCAGTGGAGACCACCAAGATGTGACTCTATATAGATAATGCTGATCCCAAGAAATAAAAAAGCCTCAAAAAATAAAGCCCGCCTTCAAGACCCTGAAAATAACTAGAGCACCCCAACCACAAGATTTAAAGAAATTACTAAAAACAAAAACAAAAAAGGATTGCATGGTTTATAAATTCCTTTTGTATGTGCCTTCCAGAGTTCAATGCTTTGGGGTGTATCTTTTATCTCTTCCTCTTTATCATGAAGAGGTTATGTTTTCTGTTGTGTGAGCTTATGTTTTTCTAATTGGAGTCCAACTTCTCACAAAGCCTTACTCTTGGCAACCAAATGTTCCCCATCATCAGGCTTGTGATGAAACCTCATGAGCCATCAGCACTAGGATCTATGTATAGCAGCACAGCACAAAAATCTCACATTCAGACCCCAGCCACAGCAATTCAGACCCCAGCTCCAGCATGGCTGTCACAAGGATGTCAGTCGCACAGTTAAGCACGTGTATAAATCTGGACTGCTCTCCTGCCTTGCACTCTGCCAGCCTCCAGGCGCAGGGATATCCCTGCTTTTTGTAAACCCCAACAACTTGTCACCACTGCTCTTTACTGTGACCAGGAGGGCCTCCCTAACAAGGCATCTGCAACATGAGTTTTGCTTAATAACAGTATTGCCGCATTAGGAAATAGCACTTCATGACCTCTCCAAAACAAAACATGTTCCAATCAAATCTGAGGGGATATGTGTTGATATCATATAAACCAAAAACCTGAACCAAAAGGGAAAAAAAAAATCATTAAACTAGGTAAAGTACATGCTCTTCACCACATAGAATCATAGAATGTTTTGGGGTGGAAGGGACCTTAAAGATCATCTAGTTCTAACCTCCCTGCCAGGGGCAGGGACACCTCCCACTAGACCAGGTTCCTCAAAGCCCCATCCAACTTGGCCTTGAACACTTCTGGGGCGGGGATCCACTGCTTCTCTGGGCACTCTGCTCCAGTGCATCCTTTCAAAAAATACCAAAGACAACCTCCTTCAGCACATCTACTTAGCAACACTGCTAAACTGAACTGATTTCCGGCTTATCTATTGCAAAGCAAAGCACATCTCAAATAGAAGATATCTCATTTTGAGCCATTAAGACACATTCATCAGAAAAAAAGCAATCCAGGATATACATCCAGGATGTCTGATTGACATCATGTGAAATGCACAGCTGCCGTAGCGCACCAGCACGTACCCCTTCACACAGCTAACAGCGCTGATGGGACCACAGGAAACTGCTACCAGGTGTCCCCAAGGAGATGCTGTGGGTTCCTCCCACATCTGCGCCAGTTTTTTTTTTGGTGCTGGTCTCCCAGGTATGCAGACTATCAACTCCTTTCTCCCTCCTGAGCTTCCATTCTCACAGCAAGTGTTTCCAAATGCATTTCTAGGCTGTGCAGAGAGGAACTTTTGTCTTAAATGTGAAGCCAGTATGGTGCCTATGCTGGTGAGTTCTCCAGACCTCAGGAGAGACCAGAAGGCTGAGCTCCCTGTGGCCAGACAGTCCCGCAGGTAGCGTCTGTTTAGCTGATGTATTGAGGCGTTTAAGGAGCTATCTTACAGACAGAAAGGTACAATTCACAACTCCAGGGAGGGGATTTCCACCTAATAGCAGCAAGCCATTTGAGATTTTCAAACCATAACTTAATCTGTGTAAAGACAGCAGGAGCTAAGTCCTAACTATTTAATTATAAAACCTTCCCCTACAGAGTCTTGTCTGTGCTGCACTTCTGCACAGTGAGTGAAGAGCATTTCTCTACCTCACAGCTCAGTTTCCAGTTAAATTCTTTGTCAGTGAGGGGGGCTCAGAGAAGTTTTCCAGCAGATATGTATCTAGTGGCCGCCCACAAAGAGGTGCTGCAAATCCAGAGCCCTCTGTGTGACTATCTGTCATCTTCAGGGCCTTTATATCATGACCCTGATCTAGTTCACAAACAAGCAGGAAAATCACTGCAGCTGATTGAAATTCAGCATCTTCCTGATGCTGCTCTTGGAGCGCTCTGTGAGTAAGCACCAAACACACACTGGAACTAAGCTGCCTCTAGAGAAACCTTGGTTTGTTTACGTAGCTACGCAGTCCAGAGAAAACATTCATGGCTTCGCATCATAACCAAGACACAAATTGGCTCCCCATCACTGCACTGCAGCTGGCCATCCTCATTAGTGTTGTCCTTCCGTACTTGTACACGCCAGTTTCTCATCAAATCCCCTTCTCCTTCCTTCAGTGACACCAAGCAAACCCTTGAGTAAGAGCCTTGCTGAAGGACCTCCACGCTTTCGTCCCCAGCACCCTGCGCTCCCTGGCACCTCTCCATCCCCGCAGCCCTCCCCAAGGCTCCTGCCCTGCCTGCGCCTGGCAGGAACCAACCCATCCACCGGGACTGACTGAAGGGCAAGCTGGGGGAAACCGACACGTATTTCCTCAGTAAGGAACATGCACAAATGACTCCAGGGGTACTCTGAGACACAAGTGGCAGTGGCATGACTCTACCAAGGATTACACTCATTTGGTGTAAGAACAAGCCCAGAGAGCCAACAGCTCAGTGATCTTCTTTATAACCTACCAAGCTACGAGCCACCGTAATGCAATAGCAAACAAGAGGTGGAGTGACCTACACCCACTCACGGTCTCTCCCTCAACACAGACATCTGATTAAAAGCGTGTTTAAACACGAAGTTGAGACCTGCACAGTTCCCCATTATCTTCTATTTCAAGCCGAGTATCAATAAGGCAGCAAATTTTATCAGGAAGAGATTATTTTCTCGTGATACCATCTATTCTAACACTATAATGTAGGCAGCTCTGCAATCTCTACTACAAAGGGTTGAGGGAAAACATTATTCACTGGGTTGGGCAGAGTATATGCGTATTTCTGTTTGCAAAAGCTCTAAAAGTGGAACTTTGAAAGCTGTTGGACTTTTATAAACAAGACAACATAAGCGTAGAGCTGACCTGTGAGACACGCACACGACCACAACCTAACTTCTCTAAGTATTTTCAAGCAGTCGGTTGCAGTCTATGTGACAGCACTACTTGCAAAACGAGGAAAGTACATTTGACGATCAGGCTATGCAGCCTCGTAAGTCCTTCAAAGATAAAAATTCATAGCTGGTTTCATCTCAATGAACTGTAACGAGCCCTCAGAATAATACGCACTTTTACATATCATGAATGTTGCATAATGAAAGCAGCTCAGCAAATTGGCTGTGGGGTGGTATAAGGTTTGGGAGCTGAATTTGAGAGGTGTCAAGCACCCACTGCCTGTTCTTGAAGGTAAGAGGAGTTGCAGGCATTTGGTATGCCTTGGGATTAACCCTTAGGAATAGCAACTCTCCAAATGCATAGCAAAGATTGACATTGTTGAGCCAACTGGTCAAATTTTACTGGCTTAAATGGCCACATCTGTAGCTCATTAAAAATGAGAAATTAAAAAAAAAAAGCTTAACTAGCAAAATATATCCAAACCAGTTTCATCCCCAAGGACCGGAGAAGAAATTAAATGCAACATATGCTAGTCATATTGCTTAACACGTGGTTGGAAGGTACTCAGAAACCACAGTGACAGCAATATCAAAACCTGTTCAGAACAAAAGAGACAGCTGAACATCTACAGGGAGCATTACAGCATAGCCTATGCCCAACATCAAAATAAATAAATAACATCTCAGCTGACTATGCGTATTAGAAATTGAACAAAAGATCAATTCTGCTTTCAAACAATAAAACTAGGAAATCCCTTAATTCTGCACCCATTGCCTTAGGAATTGACTTATTTGTATCATATACTGATTTACTCGCACATGTTACCTTTATAAATGCCAGGGTTTAACCTCTTGATCACTTGAGCTACTTCAGGATTTCTGAAAGCCATAACCAATGCTTACAGGCAGGGTAGTAGCTGTCACTTGGGATCTCCACACTAATGTCAGCTCCCCATGTTTCACTACACGAATTTTCCATTCTCAGAAAGCAGGAGTCATATTAACAGCTGGTGCTTTAGCACCTACGGGCACCAGCAAGAACTGCAGAAGCATCTGGGTCAAATGGAGACAGCCAAACAGCAGTTGCTGCTCTGCTTAGATGTCTGAGAACACTCCCGATACAATCTGCAATGGAAAAACAATCAGACTTGCCAGTTTGGCGTTATGGGAACCTTGAACCAAACCTCACTCCCTGGGACCTCACTTGCTGGGACTTGCAACTCTTTGATGTTCACAAATACAAAAGATGGAAGGTAATGACTCTGTTCTCACTGTGATGAAATCTTCACAAGATGTGACGTCAGCCTGGTTTGGCTAACGAAAGTCCAACACAAGGAAACTCAGAGTCAGGGAGATGAAGCGATGATGTTACTGACAGGGGATATTGCTGGTCTGCGAAAAGAAATCTACACTACTTCAGGAACCACACCACAGAAGCTTGAATGAAAGCCAAGGAGAAGTGCATAAAGAAAAGCCATTGCATTGCTCAGAGGGGTTTAATTACTAAACGACCAATTAGATATCCATGCAAGCAACACAAAATGCCATCATTTTTAAAGCATCTCAGTCCACAACACTGTGCAGAAAACACAGTCAAATGCATAGGCCAGATGGCAGATCAAAGTCCCAGCCTGAGGAACAGCACCAAGGTTAAGCAACGTCCAACAGAGCTGATTTTCTTATAGAGGGAACAGGATGGGGTGGGAGAGGGGTGGAGGGCTGGAAGAGATCAAAAATACCAAGAAACACCAACCATCTCCTCCCTGGAAAAGACAACTTGCAAAACACTTTAAAGAATTCTGACTGCTTAAAAGGGAAAAAATAGAGCATGTAAAAGCATAGCATTAACACTAACTGAAATATAAATGCAGGAGTACACCACAGGAAGAGGTATCATTGTCAGACTGATGGAAAATGACAAACTTCATGGTCACAGGTCTTCCTTAAGGTCTAACACTGAAGCTATAAATTAAGCTAAGCAGAGATTAAGAATACTACTTATTCTTATCTAGTTTAAAGAAAAGTATTTGTGGAACAGGAGGAGGAGGAGGAGGGAGATCCACGATTAGTGCCCATATTTCTGCGACGAATGAAGAAAATGGGGAGTGTGTTGGGGGGAATCCTACTGTGACATAAACCCCATGATCTTCACTGCAACTAAAAATCAGAGGTTTGGTGGAGTTATACATTTTCGTTTACAGATTTGTTTCATTGCTCTCCTGTGAGGTTTGTTACTGAGAGGAGTAAGACAGTGTGGATGCTTGGTGAAAAAAATGTTCTCCCATTAGTAAATGGATATTTCCATTCTCTACAAGTGATTCCAGAGTTCTTCAATTCCTTGCTCATACCCACACCAGTTTCACAAAAGTATGTGGTACAAGACAAGAAATAAAATATGCTGCAGTACAGGACGTGTCTGAATTCAATGATTTTGATGGTACTACTGAAATCAGGAGGTTTTGGTAGTGATTGCCATATGTTTTGCAAATTTTGAATTTGCTGATTTAGCATGGGCTGCTGACAATCAAGCCTCTGTTGCTCTGCAGAAAAATTGCTTACAGTAGTAATTGTAGTAACACTGAGGGTGTTGACTGAAGTGTAGGAGGAGCTCCCACTTTATATCCAAGGAAAGGGTCAGAAGCTATTATTGTCCTAACTTATCAGCTGGTTTTAACAGGAGGTATTACCCTCCCTGACAGCCTAGCCCTGCTTATGGTCCTTGACCAGAATACTCAGAGCACAGAAGATCACAAAGATCAGTAAAGCTGGGAGAAAAGATACCATAAAATTTTGAAGTCCAGAATATGTCTCTGTATTATGACAGAACAATGCAAGCAGAAACACTGCTACAGACAAGTGAGACAGACAGACAGAGGTCTGTCCCCACTGGCCACAGCCAGACCCAAAGGATGCTGCTCCCAAGGGGTCATGTCCCTGCCTTCTGCAGGCATTAATGTAGACCCTTAAGGTCACTCACAGGGGACACACCAATTCTTCTTCCAGAGGGAGTGAACAGGAAGAGCGAACTGCAGGCAGAGGTTAAAGAAAGCATTTGTTAGCAGCACTTTTTACAAATGGGAACTTTGCCTGTCTTAACACGTTGCATGTGAGCTGAAATCCGTCTCACTCAGTGGGAGCTGCTGTGGCAGCGGGAGCTTGTTCATGCTCCTTCGGAAACGCCATGAGCCCCATGAAATGGATCCAAGTGCCAGTGCAGGTGACTGCAGGGCTCTCTGCCCTCTGGAGTGTGTCCCGGCCTCTGCTGCCCCGCACATCAGCCAAGATGTCCCTTGCCATGCTGTGGGGAAAGAGCAAGGCAGCAGCTATTTTTTCTTGAGATGAAAACGCCTACTAACGCATCCCAAACTCTTCCATGCAAAACAGCACTACTCCACGACAGTGACTGACCGCTGATTAGCTCTTACATATTATATGGGGGGAAAAGGTTGTTCCGCTCTCCACTGTCAGATTGTTCTTATTAATTTGTACTAGAGAAACGTATAGAAACCCTGAACAATCAGCGTGAGGGCTTTGCTGCAGTGGGCATTTCATGCCTATATCATAAACACCAATCTCTGAAGGGGGCTTTGCTGCAGTGGGCATTTCATGCCTGTATCTTAAGCGACAATCTCTGAAGACTGAAGCTGTTTTTAGGGCATTCCCCAAGAACAGGGAGATAAAATGAGCAATCACCATGTCTGCTTTGCAACTGGGAGGCACACCTGCCAGCTCTTGAACAAGCAGCCGTTCTGTCACAGCACTGTGACAGGCAAGGCCACGCAGCCCCTGACAGCAGGGCACCAGCACAGCTACAGAGCCTCCAGCACCCCAGCGAGCACCTCTGCACGGCTCTGAGCAGGGACAGGAGCAGACGCGGCGTTCCTGGGTGCTGGCTACGTGACCTGTAGCATGGTACTGCACTGAGCAGCAGCTTTGTGGCCCAGAGGACACGTTTAAGATCACAAAATTGACCAAGAATTGCTCTCAAATTTTCAAAGTCCTACCTCTGGAATTGTCAGATGTCCTACAAGGGAGGAAAAAGAATCCAGGGAGGGGATGTGGAGAGAGGCAGGCCTGTCCCTTGCAGCAGCTTCCTGCAGCTAAATGAGGTTAAGCAGAACGTGAGACTGCGCTGCCAGCCACCCTTGAGGAGTCCCGTGGCTGCGTGAAGCATGCACTGTCAAGGAAAGGAGGATGGGAACGACAGCTCCAGAGAAAAATGGAGAGTGATAAGAGAGGCTAACAGCAGCTACAGCAACTGCCTGAGGACGCACTGGGAAATTTAATGTATTAAAATAACACTTTCAAATAATGGTCTAGTTAATTGATGCTAAATTACAGCTGAATGCCTGTAGAAGTACTTATGACATCTGCATTAATACCATTTCAGTTCATCAGGATTAATATTATTCTAATACATGCCAAAGGAATTAATAAGTATCGGTATTTTAAAGTCTTTAAAGTGATGTTTTGAAATATTTAGCTTTCTTATCCCCTTTCACCTTCCTCTCAGCCCTCTCGAAAGCTCATTTGCAAAACTTATGAAAAATAGAGGTGTTTTCACAAATCTCATCCACTTGAGCGATGATATCGTTCTCATTATGCTACTTTCTACACCTGAAGACTGGAGGAACACTTCAGTTCTTGCAACCACCAGAAAAAGAGGCAGGCATGGTGCAAAAATAGCATCCTGGAAAGAAAACATGCCCAAAAAGGAGAAGGTATGATCACACCTCTCCATCCCCCATAAACAAGAACAAAACCTGAAATACTGCCTATAGGCCAAGCTATGACTACAGTAGTAAAAAACCCCCAAAGCTTCACTCTTCTGTTCACTGACAACTGGGGTCCAATGCCTCCTTCCCACCCTGCACAAGGGCATAGAGGGCTAGGAGAGAGAGGCAGGTGGGGAAGGACAGTGACTCTACCAGCTCTGCCCTTCTCCTGGTGACAAGCCCCACATGCTGTGCAAGCTCATGTAGCTTGGAGGCAGCAAAAACAACCACACAGCAGTTTCGATGGCTTGGCCAAAGGAACTGCTTCCCACTGCTCCGGACCAAAGTGCCTTCAAGAGCGGCCAATATTTCAGCTCTGAAAGCCACATGCTGGGTTGCAGGTGTTAACTCACAGGCTCTCTGGTGTTATCAGTCTCAAGTGTTGTTTTTCAAGCAGTGACACACAAGGAGTTGTATCTAAAGCCTCATTAAAATTTAACAGGATTTGGCGCCCTTAGCTTTCTGCTTCAGAAGTGAAGTCTCCAGCTCAGATAGTCAATGTTTTTATTTTCATATATCACATTGCTTCCCTCACAGTTCCACATGCTAGCAGAATAATTCAGTAGCTGAAAAATCTGCCTTTTACACTTTCCACCATTCATCACCTTTCACATTCTTCCTTTTGCTAATTGCTAAAGATGATTTCTTTTTCCATCTTGTGTGTTTACTTTTATGTCAGAGATATCCTGTCCTGAGAGCCCACCATCTCCCCCAGTAAGCCTTCCAGTATCAGAGCAATATTGGAAGAAGATTGCGAAGAAGAGAACAAATCATTAACAAATAGAAAACCTTGACCAGCAAGAGAATATTAAAGCTCAATTTGGCATTTCTTAAAATTACCTTGTTTAGGAGAGCTGTGCAGGCAGGAATATTCAGGATTAGACAGTATCAAACTCATTACAGCCAAGAGCGAGAGTCCTGTTGACCTTTTCTGGCTTGGGGTTAGATACTGAAATAATTACCTTCTCAGGGGTTCAGAGTTTGAATAAGCAACAGATAAAGGGAGCATCAGTATGTAAAAAAATATTTGCTGGATATAAAAAAAAAAAACAAAACCCAACAAAGCAGAAAAAAATCCTACACCAACCACAAAACAACCCCCCAACACCCAAAGAAACTCACTGTCCAGCTTGGATGTACCCTGTTTAGGTGTCCCTTATGCCAGCCACGGTGATATGGCAAGTGTAGGTACAATTGCCAGAACTGGAAAATGAGAAAAGGCTAGGACACGGACAGTGATGTCAAGACTGCCATTTAAAAGCTATTCCACAGCCTGATACAAGGCAGAGATGATAATCTTCTTCAAAACTAAGCCAAAAAAGATGCAAACCAATAGCACTATTGCAGTCCCAACAAGACCTTTGATTCTCAGGGAACGCGGTCCATCAGCTAGGATCTTGCTTTATAACTGAGGGATAGCAGTTCAAATTTCAGCTGTGCCACCAGTCAAACAAGTGATCTGGACAAGTCTCTTTGACCCATCTATAACTCTCCTTCCCCTGACACATTATGCTCCAGCATAATTTTAATAGATACTCTAATGTTTGCACAGTAAATAACATGCCTGCTACTGCGGTGTGGGAGACTAGAGGAAGATATTAAAAGCAGGTAGCAAATTTTGTAACCAAACAGATGTGGCATAAACACAAACATGATGGCAGGAAGCACTGTAACATTTGAGGAGTTTTACTACAATGGGGAAACTCTAACTCAGCAGTGGCTGTCCTGCTTGTGAATAATGTGCGATTGTCAAAACCACGGCAATAAACCGTCCCCTTTCTTAGCGCCCACAGCCATTGCATTCCCTTTCTCCCCTGCCTGCTTCTGCATATTGGCAGATATATTTCACCATCATGGAACAGAGTGGTTAAAAGCAGTTCATGAGAAACTAAGAAATAAAAGTGGGCCTGAAGGATGCCTCAAATGAGACTGACAGTGTAATGGATCACACAAAGCATCTGTGCTGCAGAGCCATGAAAGGCAGAGAGACACCCAAGTGCTGTGTTAAGATTTAAGGCACTGCTGTTCAAGGTTTAAGGCCTGACACCAGCATTGCGAACACCAGTGTGCAGAACCACCCGCACGTGCTCAAGGCTGGTGTGCCCTTCCGAGCAGGGCAAGACCCCCCCCCTTCAACGGCAGCGTGCAGATACCAGGGAGGTGGACATGGCCACCACTGGCCCACTGAGCAAGAGTTCAAGACAAAAAAATAGCTATATTTAAAGAAAAATAATAAAACTTTTTAAAAAATCCAGTTCAAGAGCCTCGCGCTTCAGTTCTTTCTTTGTGTAATGCTGTTCAGTCAGATTTATACCCCTAAGTATTATGACAAAATACATTTAACTAGGAAAAAGACAGCGCACCAAAGCTTTCAAAATGATCCTCTCTCATTCCGTTTTCTTCTTCCTGTGGAAATTATTATTTAGCCATTATAATGTGCGTCTGTGACGTATATGCACAACAACCGAGTTCCTTCCATTTCAATCAGTATAAAAAAGTAATGAATATTAGCTAAGCAATGCATTAGAGCAGGATCCTAAAAGCCAGCTATCGGCAGGCTGGTCCATTGCACCGCACCGCCCCGTAGCTGTCCCGCTGGCAGCAGATGTGTGGCCAGCAGGATGCACGTGCAGGTACCCAGGCTCGTGCTCCGCAGGCTCACCACCACTTCCACAGAAACGGTAACGGATGCATCTTCATGCCAGGAAAAGCTGGGGCAGCATCAAACACGGAGATCATGGAAATACAGCGGCATGCTGTGTTCATTCACACACAGGCATGATACTCTCCAGTCCTGTTGTTTCTCAGCAGGCCCAAAAGCTGAGCTCTGGGACTAAATGCTAGAAGTTAATACAGAAGGTGGAGCGTTACGCAGGCGGGAGTGTAACCCCTGTCAGCCTGTCTGTTCTGTGAGCTAAATGCAGATCAAAGGAAAGAAAAACAAATATTCTTTCTACCAAAATCCCAAGTTGATTAAGGACTTTAAGAAGGCAAGGTATTAGAAAGGACTCCTTCCTTCCAAGATAAAGACACAAACATAGCAAGCCCTGATAGATGTGCTTGCCCCAAATATTTTTTTTCTGGTTGCGCCAAAGTGGCAGGAATGGCCGGGTGTTGGCGGGCCACAATTCCCCAAAACCCTGCACAGGGTACGCCATTGTTCTGAAGTCTGAAGCGTTCGGATGAAAAGTTTAAAAAAAACCCCAAACACACAGTGGAATTGATTTGTGATTAAAGGAAGGATTAAATGCTGAATCTGGAGCAATCAATAGCCCTGCTAATGCTTAGAGCAAGATTTCCTGCTCCAGCCAAGCCCCCTTTTCTTTGCTTTGAGACCATTGTCCTTATCAGTGGAAAGATGATCCTTTGAAGATAACGCCTGTCTTTGTTTCCCCACACACACTGCTCCTCAGCACTGCTGCACTACAGCCCAGTGCCTGCCACGCCACTGCCA
>NW_010105675.1:0-34386 GCF_000699245.1 Pterocles gutturalis | reverse complement strand
TCATTGCCCACTGATAGCCCTCTGCCTTATCACTCAGCCCTCACCCCCCCCAAAGAACTCCCACCCCCAAGTGCCACCCCCCAAAAACCATACACCCTTAAAAGCACCAAAGACATACATTCACTCCCAGAAAGAGGGGGGCCCCGCTGGCCTGGCTTCAGCCTTCTTCTCTTCCCCCTTGAGACTGGGCTGTATCTACGCAGCACATTTACAGACAGCGATATGGGATGTGGCTAGCCCCACTATTATCTTTAACTTATCAGACCATAATAACAGCAGTTAGCCCCCATTAAGCAAAAGATCTGCATGCTTACACTTCACAGCAACAGATTTTATTTCTTCTCTTGCAATGAAGTATTTTTATTAGCCAGATGGATCATGAAATTATTACAAAAACTGGGATGTAAACTCCCTAAAAGCACCTAAAGTAATTAATACTGATTTATAAACATTCAGGATTAGAGAACAAATACTTAATTCTCCCCTAATCCCTCAGCCAGCACTCCTTTGTGTTCAACATACAGGAATATAGATTAACTGGGCTGAAGTTAATAGCATTTGAAGGACAGAGCTGATCAGTCATGCATAGCACCATGATATGCAATATGCTTCCACCAGCAATTTACTGTAACCTGTGGGATTAGGACAAATTCAAGAGACTGCCACCTTCCTGTTCCTTTTCCAGCTTTCCCCATAAACTCATGGACACCAAGATTAAAGATATTGATCCTTTACAGAGGATCAAACCGGACACCTTACAAACCTATAAACTAGTGCACTACACCGGAATAAGTGACAAAACTGATATCACCTACGTATTTCTGCTGAGTTTCACAAGAACTCATTTCTATTCCCAGCCCTGCCAATGACTTGCTTTATGATTTGGGGCAAGTCACATCGTGGCGTTCCTGTGTCCCCTGTCATCCTTCCCCACCTCCTCTGCTCAGCAGGGAGGTCCCAGGCTGCCTCTTTCACTGCAGCAGAACCACGTGCAGCACCACTCGCTTTGAACAAGGCCACCAAGTGCTGCTGTAATACAAACAATTAATAATAATACAAGCCAACATCTGGTACTATTAACCTCTGTTTCAAGCTATGTGGCAGCATGAAGTGCACTGCTTTGGGTGTTAGAAGAAAATTAGTGCAGTTTTCTGAAAAGCTCCTAGGTACAACTCACTGAGCCAAGAAATTGTTATCTTCTCCTCTCCTAGCCAGCGGTGCTCGTCTGTTCCTGCCCGTTACAGGACAGCTTTGAAAACAAAACCTCTTCTGTCTAAAGGAAGGCCTTACTTGCTTCAGTGCTGGGCTTTTTTGCACTAAAGGTGTCACCGAGAAGAAAAAGAGTCTGTCTAAAATCTGATTTTGGGCATAGCACAGAAGAACTGCCACCCTGCTGCATTATCACACAAGCACAGAGGGATTCATAACAAGCATGAATACAGCTAAAGCCAGCTAGGTGAACCTGGCAGAAGGCAGGCTGATTAAGTCTGCTAAGGCAGGAGCTCACTCACACGGTACATCCAGCTGCGAAACACCAGGAGGGGAGGAGAGTTATGCAAAGGCAATGAATGCACTGCCCTCCTACCTGGCGGTCACTCCAATCCATCTAAGCATCGGATGGAGCAGAGAGTCTCAGAAGGGAAAAAACCTACATCAAATACTGTTGTCTTCTGCAGGGAGCAAACTTGTTTTTCTGGAGCAGTTGTGCACCAGCATCTTCAAGAGCTGGCACTTCATTTAGCGCGATCACCAGTTCCAGGGTTTCAGGTGTTTTACAGCGTGACCTCTACCTGCAGTATTAACTCCAAGCTCTCCTGCCCCTATTATTTTCCCTTAAGAAGTCCACTTTGCCCTCAGGTGAGCTAACATACATCAGGACCACTTTTCACAGCATCTTCCCGAAAATAATCAGATCTTGCATTTATATGGCACTTCAACTCTCAAAAACCATCCCAGGGTTTTATGAATTTAACGAGATAAAATACACATTCTCCTTCCAGGTCACCTCATCCGACACTGAAGTACAGGCAGCTCAGGGATGAAATGTTGCTGCAGTTTAATAGTTCACTGCAAGTTTTATAGTGGCAACAAAATACCATCCTGTGAACCAGAATTTTGATTCTTGAAACTGGGAGTTAGCCATGCATAAGGAAAAGGGAGGAAGAAAAAAAAAAAAAAAAGAAACAACACACAACTCACTTGTTTTGTGCTTGATACCCAGTTGTTTTCATTCAATGCCTCCTAACTCATGTACCAGAAGAAAAAAAATAAAGTTGCTTGCCTTATCCTTCCTGCCAGACTTTGAACTCAATCTCTAATATTATTTCGTATGTGCTTACATGTAGGTGTTACATCACAGCTGAATACCAATAACTGACTACTGGCAGCGAAACTACCTTTAAACAGAACTTATCACTAGAGGCCCTTTGAAAGGCCACCAGCTCTTCTCCATGCACAGCAAGCAGTTCTAGCAACACAGAAAAATGTTTTAAGTATCAGAGCAGAATTACAAGTTTTATAAAGTGTTTTCTCCTCCCCTGATTTACCAGCAGGGTAGCTGACAAACCAACTTCTGGACATATGCAGGAAGCTCCCGTTTGCTCAGTGGAAGCTGGGTCATTGTTTTCAATGCAAAGCATGCTTCTTATTCTCCCAGTTCACCTCTCACTACTCTCTCTGCTGTCCCTTCTGATTAACACTATTCATAAAGAAGCATCCACCATCACCTACCTCTGCTGCCTGGAACAGCCCTCGTGTCTGTCAGCCACATCAATTCCCTGACTCCTTCCAAACTGTCTTCAGAAACCTCTCTTGTCACTTAGCTCGCTTGGTTTCTTTTCTCCTCTGTGATGGTGATGTGGTCATCCACCTCAATGGGAGTTTCCCCCAGAAAACTGGGCATGTGCCACCAGTTACGTTTTTCACATGTATTCTTAGACATCTGATCCAACGAACAGAGTTGCACATAAAATAAAGCTATTGTATTTATGAGCTGCAAGCACTCATTCCCAACATTTGTTCCAAGAATTCAAAGGAAAACACCTCGGGAATGCTTTGTACAGTTGCCATTAATTCTAGTGGATGTAACATACAGCCAGTGAGGAGAGATTGCTCTTGGGTGTAAAGAAACAGTTTATTTGAGCAGATGTTTTAGAGCAAGACAGTCAGTCTATTTAACTCCAAGTCTGTTTGGCGGCTCCAGGCACTAGTCAGCAAAAGGAGTCCCCCTGTGCAGTTTCAGGCAATTTGGGACTGGATGCCAAAGCTGTACTTCTTCACCACAGTGAATAAGTTTCTTTCTGGGAGATGGAATAAGGGTCTTTAGAGGTCAGGCTGGAGGTGAATAACAGAAACCTTTTTATATGCTGCTACATGGAGCCTCTGAACAAATACCTCAAGGAACTCTCTCCAAACCAAAGGGGCTAGAGCGCTCTATGTGGGTAGAGATGCAGCAATTTCAGGACTTCAAAAGCCAACATGCCTTGGAGACCAAATTTATACTTGCATTTAAATTACTGTGCAAGCCACATTACACACAACTTACGCGGGAACCTAATGAAAAAAAGACTTCCATGTTACTCTTCATTCTCACGGGCAAGGAAGGAAGTCAAACTGAAAACATTAAAGATGAAGTACAGGATGAAGATCCAAGTACCATCACTTGCATAAATATTTATCCTGACAAATTTTAAGGCTGCACTGTAGGAGGCTCATCTCCTCATATACGTGATGGAGACACATCAGAACCTGGAGAGCTAGAATATCCAAAACCAGGCTCACCCATGTAAAATACCTGAAGTTGGCCTTGGGAACACTTCTGTATACTGTATGACACTTCACAAGAACTGCATTAAATCCCACCAGCTCCAGATCAGCTTTCCAAAGTCCCACTCTGACTGCCCAGACTATTCTGCAGTTTCACGTCCTCTGATAAGGCAGAAATCCCACATGCAGAAGTGTATTTTGGCCACCTACCTCCAGCATTGTAGGAAAAGGAAATGAAAAGCTGGGAAGTGTCCAGAGAGATCTATGCAATTTGTATATTTTAACCCCAGGATTTCTGCAACAGTTTCCTATTAACCATCAATCACTAGTTTTAAATCTAGTCTGCCTTCTTTATAAACCAGAAACAGAAATTACTGCAGTGGTCTACCGTACTAAATAAACTACACCCTTATGTTACAATTTACCTTTCTCTAAATAATGCACTTTCTCCCTATGCTAATATAGAGAATACTGCAAAGACAGCAATAGTGCTATTTATTTGCAGGAGGAATGGAAAGGTTAAAGGTGAACACGATATAAACAGTTATTATTTATAGACCACAATAGTGTGTTTTCTACAGTGGAAATGCAGAAGAAGATATGGTCTATTCCCTAGAGAGATTTCATTTTAACTGAAGCAGAAACAATACTGAACAGTCATAAACAGTACATACAGTGGAAGAACACATTTTGAGCTGCCCTTATTTCTACACGGTTATGTACAGTGATTATGTCTAGACTTATAACCTCTCATATTTTGTATCTGTATCTGTGCACAGTGTTTTAAAGTTCAGTGCCTCATGGAAGAAGTGCATTTTAAAAGGAAGGCTTTATGCAACTCGGTACTGCCAACTTGAATTTAATTAGGTGCTGTTTTTCAGGCGAAAGAGGCACTAGCAAAGTCTAACACCCAATTTAAGAACTCTTTCAAATTTCCTACTTATAAAAGCAAGGAAGGTATGCAGAAAGGTCCAAGAGCATTAGGAGGCTGCAGGAGTTAATGCCTTAAAAATCTGTAAATTAAGGCCAGATTCTAACAGCCACGTACCAACCAGGGCCAGGAGCATCTGTGCAGGAAAGCGTATGCACTTCACCTTCTTCAGTCCTGAAGGTATACATACAGAGTAAACCAGCCAATTCAATAACTAATGATCTCAGACCGGGATTTTCTTAGGTGTCTTTGGAAGTTAGGCACCAAAATCTCACTCCAAGTTATGCGGTTGAAACTAGGGGGACGCAACGTGGAACCACTTGCATTTGTAGAGCCATTCCTCCAAGTTCACAGGCAGGGCTTCAAGTGCAACAGTTAACATCTGTACCAGATAGGTGCGACATAAGTATTTTCACAGCACAAACATCTCTTCTGGTTTTGTCTGCAATTCAGAGCAACTTCAGATGATTTCTTGCATTATAAAAATGCAAAATAAGCAATCTCACCATTTGATTGGGTAGTCCTGTTGAGATACAGGGTTCTTACCAACTTTTTTCTTAATATTTTTCTGTGATTTAGGATGTGTTCAAGCTTAAGATAAAAACCACTGCAGTTAGTGCTAATGCAGTTCCATTAGCAATGAAAGGCACTAAGAAACAAACCTCACGAGTAATAATCCAAAAATTATCCAAAGACAGCACAGGACACAATTACAAGAAGCACAGTTTGGATCTGAGCTCCTTGCTTACAATGACTTAGCTACATCCTCCGAAAACCAAGGCAATTTCACAAATGCAAAAAGGTAAAAATAACATCCTCATCTGAGTATCACCGCTGAGGTACTGGATTGTTGCCGCTTGTTTCAGTAGCTGAAAGAGAAATGCAGGTTCACTGACTTCTCTCTTTTGTCGGTACAGAACATTCATATCCAGAATTAGAAGAACACCTCTGTAAAACCTCCAAACTTGATCAGCTTAAAGAAAAAATAATGGGCAAATCTTGTGCAACATTTCTGAATGCAGGGATTCTAAAGGTGGTATAGGAGTGCTGGGCTCTGCTGTCCAAGAGACAAACGGGACTAGTACGAGGAACAGAAAAGCATCACCCTGGTGGGGCTTCATGCGCATTGCTGTATATGGTACATCTGAAAGATGATCCAATGCTCACCCATTGCCACCTTCTAGGCACGCACTGAAATATCACATGAAATCCTGCAACTTTTCTAAGCCACAGCACTAGTCACACAGTACTTGGTGACCGGGGAGGAATCCTCGTTTTCCTCGCAGCCACCCCAGCTTGCTTTGTCTGTACAGCACTCGGCTATTTGTGCCGTATACAACCCCCCTCCTGTAGGACTGGGAGCAAGTGGAGTCCTACCAAGAAGGATCTTGTTTATTATCATTACTGGCCTAAGGTCTAAGAGCGCCAGTGCAAACCCCAACCCCACTGCACAGATGCCAGAGGTGCACAGGTCAGCCGTGGTTCCCTGCCCCAAGGACGCTGCTCATGAGCTGCAGTGGTTCCTGCTGCAGCCACGCTCCACGGTGGTGTGTGACTGGAGACCTGGGCACGGCTTCCAAAGCTACAGCAGTAATGAATCACTACACCCCTTACTCCTATCTTGCAGTCATGTTTGGGAAAGTGATCTGAAGTATTTATATGTCCAATATACAGAAATTGCCACCTCCTTTGCACTGGGCTAAAGCTACAGCTGCTACTTCCCTCAAGTAGCCAAAATATAAAAAGACTGGAAGGCTGAACAGAAGCGGAGGAAGAGACCAAAGAACATGACCTGGCTCCTGTGCGTGCCAGGACCGTCCTCAGGTACAGTGAAGGTGGAGGGATTTAAAACAGCAAGAAAAAGAAAATACAGCACTGCAACTCTGGGCTGACTTCTGCAGTCAGAAGACTTTGGTAAGAATTATGAGGAATCACTTTGTACATTGCCAAATAGATCTGTTTTTAAAGAGACTGAAAATAAACATACAGTGGGCTTCATGACCTCCTTGTGCCCTGCTGAGTTTTACATGAGGGCAAACCACCAAAGCAAATGGGATTTCTAAGGTAAGAGAGCGTGAGCTCATGAAGATATGAGACAGTGTGAAGAGTGAGTGGGTCAAAGCAAGTCTCCCAAGGCCTGACCGCACCATTCATCTCTAGTGAGTATTTTTTGTTTCTGTACTCAATACTTTCACCATGCTATTGACTCGCCCTTGTTTAACTGAACATGTTTGAAGTCTGATTCTCCCCAGCTATCATGTGTTCATATTTTCCCAAACATAATGATATAAATCAGCACCAAGCACAAACAAGCAAAAAAACAACCAAACAAAAAAACTGCTGTGCAAACTGAAACGAGCACTGGGCTGAAGGCTGTGCAGAACCAGCCCTTTATTCTTCTCTTTCCTGTCATTCACGGTCACAACTATTAGTTAAACCTCACATATGCCTCCCCTCCAAACGACACGATTTCCTCCTGTGCATGGAAATGCCACACAAAGAAATTCACCGGCAGCAGCAATGTTCTGATGCCGCCTCTTGCAGAGAGCTTTCAGCTATCCAAAGTTTAAATTAACTTTCTGAGAGGGCACAAAAGCCAGACCTCAGGTAATTACGTACTCATCTCTCCCCTGGGCTCAATATTTATTTATTTTAGGACGTCTAACAGCTCTCTTGGGCTTGCTCTACAACTCAGGAAAATGATTATTTAGTCCTTGAACCTACAAACTCTATTCTGCGTAGATTTTACACCCAGAGCTATGCAGGGTGATTAAAAAAGGCAGAGTTTATCAAACTTCCTGAAAGCTTGATTTGCTTCATGGCTCATCTATCTTCATAAAACCCACTGAAGGCTGAAACAATGGGTAAAATTTCACTACCAGCACTTAAGAAAGGAAGAGAATGTGTATGCAACCATTTAACTTTATTGATTTTGATTTTTATCTTGTTTTCACAATAATTGGTAAGGGTTATTTGTTTCATTTTCCTTTTTTTAAACAAACTACCTTATGAGGCTACTAACTATAATTCACAGCCCACTACCCTTTGAATCTTTTTGCAGCTCTCAAAGGGGGCACAATCCAGTTTCAAATTGGGACAATCTTCCTGGCTTTAAAATCTATGAGCTCTTATACCGATGCTTCAGTTCACACACAGGCCCTTCCCCTGAAACACCCAGCAGATTGTCTCTTCTGGGCCTTAGAGCTTCCCTCGTTCTCAGCAGGACCTTCTACCCCACATATTTTGTATGGCTATCACCATGAGAGGTCCATGTGTAAAAGCAGATGTTTTCCCATGAAGGTGCTGCCCTGGAGGTCCATTTATAAAACACTGTAGTGGACACATGAACATACAAGTTTGTGTCTGGGGCTTTGGTTTTTGTCTTTTGTTTTTTTCCAATAAGGGTATTTCATAAAGTGCTGGTTCAACAGCTGGAACTAACTCAATGACTAGGCTCCACTGAAGGGGATATCCTGTTAAGATACATGACAAATTGAGCATTTGTGTTGATATAAGATCTGCTTTTCTCACGCTCTAGGAAAATGTGGTATATTATCTCTTTGTCTGTAACTTGAGGGTAACTGAAATGAGGATTATGTGAGGCTGACAAAGACCTCTGTCCCTCTCCTTTCTCTCCAGGCTGCACGTGGAGTTTTTACCACTGTTCCCAACGCTCCTCTCCACTGCAGATGGAGCCTTGTACAAAGCCACCTTTCCAGGAGGAGCAGAGACATAACTTGTCTTTAGTCCAGGCAGCAGGTCACCAGGAGGCTGGCAGCCAAGCTTCAGACTGCAGCTGTAATGTGCGCCATGCACAATACAGCACCAATGGGAAATACACCCCTTGACCTGCAGCCCCCCAGCCTTCCCACCGGCCTGACTCCTCTCCTGTCCTACACCAACAACGTACAGCGACCAGAGACACCGCAGATACACGGTGGCACATGTGGAAGGAATTCACCTACTTGTTTACGTGACAGTTCAGCACACCACAACCCCTCCACCACTTTGCTACGCTGGAGGCTTGCTAGAGGCCACCCGCACAACGCACCTCCTGAAAGTGTTTCAACAGAGCAACAAACACCCCAGCACAGCTGAGCGCTGTGCTTGCTGCTCAGCCAAGCCACAGCTGGAAGAGGCTACAGCCGCCTGCCCCAGAGAGCCCATGATGCCCAGGCTGAACAGCCATGCATGGCCCAGGCTCTCACGCTGTCTACACTGCTTCTGCCCTGGAAAGGGCTTTACTGGCAAAATGCTGAGGCTCTGCCAGGGTCCTAACCCTGGCCAGCAACACAACCTAGATTCTAATTATATTGCCAGCAAAAAAATCACTGTATCTATTCATGCTCTGCGCTAAGGACTAAAAAAATAAATCCATGCTAAAGTATAAATCATGTAAGAGCTGGTTCTCAACGTTAATTAGCACCACTGTAACTCTACAATGTCAGTGATTTAACATTCCAGCATGTGAGTTTGTAGCGCAGGTTTTATCCGTCTGGGCTCTTTACGGCACCCCTGAACATTTTGGCCTGGCTGGCTCCATCAGCCACTCCTGGCTCTCCAGCTTGGGAACAGCTGGATTCAGTCAGCAAACCTTTCCTTTCTGGTGTAGGGTGACAGGGCCAGCAAGAACCATGCTGCTGTCCTGAGACAAAGCAAGATTAAAAGCAAGCCTGAAGCCACACTGGTGCAAGAGCAGAGAGGAATCACATTTTTGTGGTGTCTGTTTAACAGATAAAGTCTCATTTTATTCTTAGCCTAGTTGATTCAATCACTTGTCTCTTACTATCCTGTTACTTGGTTTTCTCTTTAGAAATCATAAATCTTGAGAACAGAGTAAAGAGTGAAACCATATTAATGAAAATCAAGGAAATTAGGAAACATAATTCTGAATACCGAGCTCTCAAAGCAAGCTTGAGCAAATCATTCCACTTCATAGCAACTTGATTTCCCCAACCACAAAACAGGATAGCAAATGCTTTGCTGTTACTTTATTTGAGCGGCTGTTCTGAAGTCTCTTAGGATATGCTTCACAGATGGAAAAGCTGATGAGGAGATATATATGCATATATAAAACATTCATATCCCCCAATGTGCTGAGCTTCCAACAGAGCAAAGCAGCAATGGCAATGATAGAGTGAAAAATATCATTTAACTCATGATGGTAGCATTGAAAGCATAACAACATGAACTCCTTCCTTTCATAGGTGCAATTACATCCCATAGCATGCCTAGGTAAGGAAGGTGGAATCTCATTTTACCAGCTATGAACAGATCATCCTTGTTGCTGGTCACTAGCAACACCCCTTTCTCTGTTTTAGGACCCTGAGGAATAGGAGGAAACAAATACCTTATCAAGGCAGAAGACAGCAGATATTGTTAGTGGGAACAGAGGTCCTAATAAGTCTGCAAAACATTGCACAAATGTCTCCAGTAAAATTGTTAGCTCTGGATGGCGCATATTTCTTCAACGCTTAATTTTGAAATTACCTCCCAGAAGAGTTCTCCGTGTCTTGCTGGACTATGAAAGACAGGCAGTCCAGATCCATGCAAGAATCTCCAACAAGCAAATATTTAGTCAATTCAACTGCATAATGATGACAGATTTTAAAAGTTATGCATGTGGTAACTGCTGAGGGCTAGAAAGGGAAAACAGTACCAGTGAGGGGCAAGTCTTTACCAGGCTTTCCAGGGCTGTCTGGAGGACCAAGTCACCAGCCCACCACTGTGGCTGTGCCAGCCAGGAGACTGAGTGAAAGGGATGTTTCTCACTCAGGTCTGTATGGACATGTCTACGTGGCCGAAAGGCAAGCACGCTCCCATGGGCAGCTCACACTGCACAGGGCACAACCGGCTCTGCTCTCGGAGCTGGTCCATTCCTACATACAGCAGGCCAGAAAACTGGAACTGCTAATAGAAATCAGCAAGTTCAGACTTAAAAACGAAAACAGCAACATTTCGGGATTGCTTCATAATGCAAACATAAAACAGATGATAACTACTTAAAATACTTCATAAAAGTCCTGAAAGTAAGCATCTCCTAGAGGCAGAGCCCTGACAAATCGCCCAGCCACCTACATGCATTTATGGTTGTGGCTGTCCAGGGATCACTTAGAACTAAATTAGCAATGGAAGTCATTAGACAAGGAATAATTCCAAGAAACTGGAGTCTCAATAGCAGAAAATGAATGAAGAAATCATAATTGCAGGCAATGGGGCAAAATGACAGCATACCAGACAGACTATTTCCTCAATGAAAGATGCAATAAAGTCACACAGTCAGCATGTGGCAAAGGTGCCCTGAAGAGACTATCGTTATTTCCCCCTCTAGGCTACAGAAGACCATTTAATGCTTTCCATTTAAGCAGGAAGGCACATGATGAGGTCCCTTAAAAGCCATGAACAGTCTCTCCTGAGCCTGAGGATTGCTCCCTCCAGGTGTAATTTCACTGCCTGGCCCCGTCAGGCTGCAGGTAGCCAGCACCCACCCTGCAGCACGCACCACACAGCAACAGCCAAGCTTTTCTGCAACAAATTTATCCCTTAGAAGGAATGAAATTCAAGGAGACTTGAAATTGAAGAGGAGTACGCGAACTACACTGCTATTTCCTACACCCCATTTGACAAAATGGGATCTGATATTTCAGATGGGCACACCTCTTCATCTACTTACTCGGTGACAGGATGAAAGAATTTGTGCAGGAAATCATGGCTATGTTTCTCCATCCTGATGTAGCATTGAAACTTCCTAAATACACTATGCGGTATTCATTTCACAGAGCTAAAGTCCAAAAAGGCAGTTAAACCCTTATATAGCTGAAGCCACAGATCTCTCAAGCCTGGGAGAGCGTTCTGGGGCAAACTGTCACAGTATTCTCACCCTGCTCCTTCATTCTTCCTCAAGCATCTGCATTTGGTGTCTGTCAGACAGGGACTGCTGAGCAACGCAGATGTTTCCTCTGATGGGTTATCCCTTCTCTTCAGCTCTCCTCCCATCGCTGATGGCTGGCTCCATACATGCAGCATGAAGGTGGCACCATGCGAAACTTTAGCCCCATTTTCAGCCTGCTGTCCCTGAGGCAGGGCAGGTGCACGCCACAGAGCCAAGCACCGCAGGAAGGAAATGACAAGCAGCACTACTGTGCCTCTCCCAAGCACAAGAGAAATTCCTGGTGCTGGCTCCATCCCATCCAGGAGAGGAGCAGCTGTGAAGCTGCCGAGTGCTGCAAACCACAAAGGCTTGATCAAACGGAGGCCCTTACTGCCAGACATGTGTTCCGAACTGGGACAATTTTTTTTTTTTCCTGCTCTGTCACTGATGAACAGGGCAGAGGAAATGCACTCCAGAGACACACACAAACTCAAACCACAGACAGTCTGCTCTGGTAAGAGCTCAGTCCTAATAACAACCAGGTCTCTGTTGCCGGAAGCCTCCAGTCCGTGTTTCTCAGCCTTGTGAGAGTGACAAACTTCCATCGCACGACACAGCCAGAATCCGGTCTGGCTGCTGCCAGAGCCGGCATGGGAGCAGCCCAGCCTGCACGCACATGCGTGCAAACCTGCTCCCCTCTCCCAGGGCACAGACCCAAACGTACAGACTGCCCACAGACTGCCCTTCTGCATGCACCAGGGCACTGACCCTGGCAGCGTGGTTTGTAAAGATCAGTTATCATTTGGTATACATTCCACATTCCTTCCCTTTCCCAAGCCTGCTACAGCTCACTTCCCCTTCCACGAGCATGAAAGCACATCCCAGCTCTTTCCACCGCACGTCTTCAACAGAGACAGAAGCCCTGAGCATGGGCAGACCCTGCACACCCGATTCCTCGCAGGAGCTGAGGCGCAAACACATACCTCCCTGCCCCACTAAAGTCAGTACACCAAACACAGTGGAGACAGGCTCTGCCGTCGGCAAGACACACTCGGGCAGCCCACGCTGAATCCAACATTGGCCATATAGAAAACTTGGGCTTCAAATTTTTTTGTTTGCATGAAGCAGTGTATGTATTTGTTGATAGCATCTGGTGGTTTCTCTATATTGCCGACAAGATGCTTCACTAGCAGAGTCAGACACACACGATTCTCCTTCATTCGCAGGTTCCTGTATGTGCCTCGTGTCTCTCCGGCAGCTGGCACAGGGCTGGGACTGCAGAGTGTGGCTCTGGCTTTGCTACAGACAGGTCACTCAAGAGACTTACCTGTATTTAACCGACACCCACAGCCCCAGCCTTGGCTTTAAGGAAGAGGCAGCTTTTCACAGGACAGAAGGAGGCAAGATCAGTCAGAGGGCTGCAAGTTAGGTCCAAGTGAATGGACACAGGTATCTGTTGGACAGGGATCGCAAAAACACTCATTCCCAGCCCAACAGTTTCCAGTGAAGTCAAGAGGACCTTCAGTGGAAACAGTTCAGTCAACACAGGTGGTTTTGAAAATCCCACTCTTAAAATCCTTTGCATGGCAGCAGCTGCAGCTTGGACAACTGAGAAGCCCCGAGGCTTCAGCTCAGCTGCTTTTCGCCATTTGTTCTGAGTATCGAAGCTCCTGCCTGGCCTGAGCTTCGGTTCCTGACAGAGGTGTGTATGTAAGAGGATGCAACAGAAACACGAAGAATGAGGTTGTGCTCTGCTCAGAGTTACCAGGGAAGCTGCAAACCCCTGGCTGTGTGTCTCTGCTGCAGAGAGATTTCTGGCTCCAGACCACCACTGCATATCCTTTCCTTGTGAGTAAATTCAGTGAAACTCAGAACCCTGACCTCTGTGTGTGACAAGTCAGATTTTCACCTTGTCAGTCCTGATGAAAGGCCTTTACAGACGCTGGCTGCGCACCACACGCAGCCCTTGCGGGGCCTTACCAAATGCTGCAGAACTGCTGCTGTAAGGAGAGGAACCCAGACAGCTGGCTCGGGAAGCCCCGTAAGCTGTGATTTGGACACGCAGGAAGCAGCTCCAATTTGTCTAGACTTCTGGTTTCTTTGCAAGAGGCTGTTGTTTACATAAACAAAGTGAAAGCAGAGGCCATGGTGGTGACAGATAGCCTTGAGAGCTTCAAAAGAGGTCAGGACCTAGGATCAGGTTGCGGCTTGGAAGCACTTTTTAAAAGGTACTGTTAACTCCCGGATTGGCCAAGGTAGGGAGCTTTCCTTTATGGATTATAGAACAGCCCTCTGATGTAGCAAGTGCCAGATATCCTGATGTTCAGCTAAATGCAAGGGAGGAGGGAGAAAAACCATGCAGAGACACCTCATTCTCCAATCTGGTGTGAGTTTATTATCAAAGATTTTTAGAGGCTAAGGGCCAGACTTTCAAGAGTACTCCCATAAGGATCTAAACAAGTGGTTAGATCTTCAAAGAGCTCAGCTCTAATGCAGGCACATAAATGAAGTGGACAGATGAAAACAAAACAAAGCAAAACCCACGCAGAGACAACAGCAGCTGTCTGTGTCCACAAGCAGCTGAGAACGACAGCTGAGAACGAAACATGGGCCACTGGGGAAAGCTTCAGCAACAGCACTTCGGTCCGAGACACCCAGCCCCATCGCTCCCATTTCTGTAGCCCCATCCAGCAGCGCTGCTGGGAGCCTCTGGGAGAGCCCCATTCCTCTTGTGAGGTGCTGGGTGCCAAGCACTTTGCAAAATCTGGCCATGGGAACCAAGCTGGAGGAAGGCAGCATGGGCAAAACATCAGAAAATGTTCCACACCATCAGGGGATGATACAGACTCAGAGATGGAGATGCGGCCTTACAACGTATCCTCTCTTTCGGTAAAAAGGATAAAGGGTCCTGTGGGATTTGGCAACTCAAACATTTACGTTACTGCAAACAAACACTCCAGCTTTTGCAGATGTCTGTGAAGGACTGTCAGGCAGCTGTGGAGATGGAATATGAGGAAATTGCCCATAAGAAAATGGTTAATTCAGACCAAAAAAGCAGGAGGGAGCTTGGCAGATCTTCTAAGGGCAAAGTTACAGACTCCACTTATTGGAAGTCTGGATACTGGGAAACTCAATCTGATAGAGTTAAAAGACACTGTGTTGGCCTGCCAGAGCCCTGAACCAGCCAAGTTCAGCCCAGCTGCTGCTGTTCACAGCTACAGCAGCACCTCTGAACAGCAAACTCCTAGAGAAACACGGCTTTCCCAGCTCGTCAGGGACCTCTGAGCAATGCCAGATAACTGCACAACACCAGTTTAAAAAAATATATTTACTTAAAAATAATTACATTTTGGAAAAAAAATCCCTTTTAAAAAAAATATTACAGTGTTGTAAAAGGTGAAGGTAAGACATTTTAAAATTATTTCACCGAGTTAGAAGAAGGTGGTGGTGGGTTCCTATTTTTTTCTTTGTCTCCAACCAGTCACTTGCATTACCATGTCAGAGTTGGCTGCAGAAGTGAGAAAAATTATAGAACAGAATCGTTTAGGTTGGAAAAGTCCTTTAAGATTATAGAGTCCAACTGTTAAGGTTTTCCACTAGCAGTTTTAATAGCTGGTTTCCTTTTGCCAGTGCTATGCTTGGCCCTCTTGTCCTTCACTCCAAGATATTCCTACCAGTTCTCATTACCATTTACCTTCAGGACCTGGTAGACATGGCTACTTCTGATGGACAAAAGTCTGGGAACCGCTGACTATTTCAGCAAGGTTCACAGGCACCGAGCCGCCTTTAATTCTCACCTCTCACTCCTCTAACTCCCACCTGACTCCCCTAGCACCGAGGATCCACTGCAGATGGCCTGTTCTGACCTCACTCACGCCCGCAGTTCTCCTGGGTGGATAACAGTGAGAAGCCCAAGGTCAGAGTGGAAGCAGGTGGCTGCACCAGGACAGCCCTGGGTGCCCAGGGACGCGGTCTCGTGTGTGTGATGAGGGGTTGTCAGTGCGCTGCACTCAAGGAAAAGACCTGCCTCCGGTACGGCAGGTACTATTTGCAAAGAACAGTAGCAGCACCATTACTGCACAAGGCAGTGGTAAAACCTCCCATAGTTTGTACCAACACAAACTTTCTCCCCGTGGAGTGGCAGAGATGGGCTGTTAGGAGAACTGTAAAGTTGCTGTCTCTTGAAGGAAGACAAAAAAGCTTGGGGAGCAGCTCTTTACAGTTTCCTTTCTGACATGGACTGAGACAGCAGTGATGTTTTTGATCTCGCCTGCCACCTCCTCATTATTGGCCTTTTACAGCGTTTCACACTGGTGATGTCTGGGGACACGTGGAGATGGTTCAGCACACCTTCCCGCACTAGGCTGCATGAGATATTAGAGGACTGGTTTTCATGACCCAGCTGTCCTTTCCAACTCCATATCCCTGCAAGCTAACCTGACAGACTGTTATTCGGGCTTGTCTGAAGAAGGAATGAATTCAGGTAACTTAATTATCCAGAAAGGATCAACTACACTAGCATAGAAAACAGAAATTCAGAATAGGCATAACCACATGGATATTAGTTTCTTGGTACAGTAAACTCACTGGGACATCCCACTGCTCTCCTTTTTTTCCAGATGAATTTTACAAAACAGTTTTTTGAGCTACTGCAATCATGTTTCTTTACCAAGCAGCATCCTTTCTTGTTTCCTCAAAACCAAAGTCTGCACTATACACAGTCCTGAAAATAAGAGATAGGCCTTGAATGTCTGTCACTTGAGAGGGTAGCTTAGATTCTTTTTAATAGTTTGCGGTACTCATAACTGGCTTTAAACCGACAGGGGAAAGCGATAAAAAGAACAAGATCTGTGTTTCTGAGCTCACATCAAAGAACAGCTTTAAAGAACAAGTAAAAAGGCTGTCAAAAAACGGAAGGCTTTATGCAGCAGCCTAACAAAACAAGCTTCAAAAAAACAAGAAATAGTGCCCCAAAACAAATTAACCAGATGGGGAAAATGTTAGTTGAAAAGTAAATATTAACTGTAAAGACTGTATCTGCTCAGAGAAAGACAAAAAAGCCTGAAAAAAACTGATCACAAAAGAGATGTTTTTGCTGTAGAAAGAAAGGATGGCCATAGGATTTGGAAGTATTTACAGTTCTTTTCTGCACTACTGACTACGTTAAAGTCATCAGCCCGAGATCGGCTCTCCATTACACTGCACGGAGTCTCCAGGATTACCCGCTCCCTGACATGAATTTCTCTTACAAGGCTTCTTTAAACCCCCCTTTGTACCCCCAGCTTTTTAACTGCCATCACAAACCTTCAAGATTTAACCCTAGGAGACAAAGCAGCAGTCTCCTGATGCAAAGATTAATGCCACTCCACAAAGAAGTGCAGACGCATGAATTATCCACAGGTCTTTCATTCTGACAGAGCCTTTTGCCCAAAGCAGTTTGCAAGGCAGGTACACCACCCCCCCACCCCTGGAGCAGAGCCACCTCTAGGGTGAAGGGCAGCAGCCGGCAGTTCTCCTTTGTTTGCTTCCCTCTGGATCTGCGATGCACAGAGCAATAGCAGTTTCTAGAGCTTTTCCTCCTCTGTGCTGAGCTATCCCAGCAGATGGTGTTCAGTGCTTATACCTAAGCAGTGCTTAGCAATCCCAGAAATGCTTTCCGACACATATTTCCCCTAAATTGACTTTGCCATTTCCTAGACTAGAACTCAGCCTCACGGATAAGTATCTCCTCAGTCACCAGGCTTGAAGGGAGCCCATCATCCAATTCAGGCAAGCACTATTCAGTGTGGAAGCCAAAAGAGGTTTTGGCAGCTTCCTCTCCTGTTGCCATCCAGGATCTCCGAGATCCTCAAGTCACTCAGAGCAGCTCCATTTGCCTTCTAAAGCTGTACCACTACACCCATCTGATACTGTGCCCTTCCCTGGGCATCCCCCAGGGAAAAGAAGGTGTAACCACTTCCCCAAACCTTGAATTATCTTTTGAATACAATTCCTCCTTAGTATTTGGGATTATTAATAAAAGCCCTTTCATGGATTCAGCTGGCCAGATGATCCTAGTGAAGAAGAGACACACAAGTTTGAGTGCTTTGTCAGTTTAAAACAGACAAAAGAAAGCACTTCTTCACACAGTGAACTTCTGGAGCTTGCTGCAATGGGAGATTGTTGAGGCAAACAATATCCAGCAGGTTTGAAAAGAGATTAGACAGATTAATGAACAAAAGGTCCGTAAAGAACTGGGCAGGGAGGTGCCTCCTCTTCAGAACCTGTGAGTGTTGGGGGAGTACAAAGTGAGAAACTTCAGAAAGGTGCCACAGCCACGCTCTGTCCCCAAATATCATCTTCCATTAGCACAATCTGACACAGCTTGCAGGGCCAGGCAAACCATGGTGTGACCTAATCAGACATTTCTTATGTACATACGAGGCAACTGCAGGGCACCAAAGCCCCTGACACAGCACTCCTGGGCCTGGCCATGACAGCAACAACAAGCTGCCCTACGAAGACCAACCAGATACCACATATGGGTATATGAAACACCTAGAAGTCCTACAGCCCTGCTTCTGCACTGTCATCAGGCAAAATATGTAGTCCAAAGCACTGGGTGTAGGACACGGCAGAGAAAACCTAAGTTAGAGTCACCTCGCTTGAGTTCTCTGTGCACACATGAAAATTGGCAGCCTTGTCTCAGCTTGGTGGGCACAGCCCAGCAATGAGCCCAGGGAATCCAGGTGTACAGAGGATGGTCACACGAGCACATTCATACACAACGAGGGGAAGAAAACAAATCACCTAACACACACCAATTTTTATGTGCAACTCGATGTGTTGCATGTGTGATTACTGCAGAAATCAACATGGGTAATTACAGCCATCTGCACCCATTACTACCATTTGCATGTGTAATCACAGTAACTGCATGTTAGTTAGGCGTGCCACTACACAAATATATTAAACAGCTAATTAATTAAAAAACCAGATCTCTTCTGCTTAGGAGGAGCCCATCACCCACTAGTCACAAGAATACATTTTCTCCATCTGTTAGATTATTTGCCCCCTCCCCAAGGTCACCGGGGAAGGTGCAGCTGGCCTGCAGTCTCACCAAGGCTCTGCTGTGGTGGTGAGCTTTCTGTTTGAGTGGCTTCCTTTGTGTAGCAAGGCTTCAGACCATGGCTGCTTCTGAAAACATGACCATGGCACTTCCACGGAACGGCACAGTGCTTTTGGATTACCTCAGGTGACCTTTGGATCAGACACCAACCACCTTCCCACCACTCCCAGTTTGCCAAGCACAGAAGAGGCTAATCGTGTGCCCCTGAACAGGGCAGCACACCAGCAGCCCAAGGGAGCATCCCGTACAATGCCCCTTGCCACGCTGGCTCCTGTTTCTACAGCAAACTCCTAATGCAACAGTAGATTATAAATACACAGGGGACGGCTGTGCCCCAGTGCTTCCCTGACATATGGTTCTGTCTTCAGTCAGAAGCCATGGATTTAAATTTAGGGACGGAGCAGGAGGTTAGGTTTCAAAATTCCAAGATAAATCCTCCCAGAGGAGCCAATGAGACCAGAATTGTGTCCCTCTGGTACAGCCTTAAAGCAGATGGGAACACAGAGGCAGTGCTGGTGAGCAGACTGAGCTGCTTGTGCAGCCCTGAAACGCAGCGCCCAACTTCTCAGCTGTCTGAAGACTGCTTTAGCTATGGCCCTTTGTACCAGCTGCTGCTCTACCAGCACCAGCAGCGTGGTCAAGACTTTCATTAGACATCCAAGCTTTAGGCAGAAAAAATTGCTCCACTATTGGCTTATAATAACAACTCCTTATTTACAGGAAAGGCTAGCAATGCTCTGCCTCAGGTTGAATCAACACTTTCATTAGCTCCCCATCCCTTTCAAAATAAGTGTTAGTGTGAAGGGGTTGTGAGCTACAGGCATAACAGCTTTGGCCATTTTTCATTTGTGATGAAAAAAAGAACAAATATGTTTCAACTCATTGTGAAATATTTGTGAAACAAACCAAACCCCTCCTTCCTGCACACATGCAATGCAGTGCTGAAGAAACCACTACAATCCAATAAAATGCAAAACGCTTTCATCATCTGGCACTGTAAATGCTTACCCTGGTTATGGAGTAGCTCAAGACAACTCTGCAGTAGATTTTACTTTGGTTCTCCTAAACCTAGACACAATTCTCTTATGTGCTTTTTAAAAAAACCCAAACATAACCAAACAACAAAACCTGAAATAATGCCAGCAGACAGGCTGGAGCTGACGGTGCTTTGTCAAATGGGACCTGTGAAAATACTGTACTTGGATCACCACAGCTATTGACCAGGCAGTTTGATCACTTTACACTTGCTAAGAAGTATTCTGACATCTCCTGTCCAACTCCCAAATGTCTACAGCTCCTGTCCTAAGCTCTGTACAGCAGAAGAAGGCAGAATACCATGCGGTAGCTCCTGCCTGCAGCTCCTCTGAACTGCTGCAAAGGATCCAGGGTAGGACCGAGGGCTGAAGAAAGCGACCATGACACATGGACACTTCGATAATTCTAGCTGATCCTGCTGCAGGACCACACCAGCTGTACACATGCATGTTTTACACACAGCCACACTCGCCTTACGCTCTTCTCCAAGTGCAGACTATGTACCATTGCACAAAGTCATGCTGACTGGATCCATGATTTGGTCCATTACCTTCTGAACTAAGGAAAAACGCCTTCAAAGAAACTGCATTCAAACGTGGTCTGAGCAATGCCATCTTCCCCCGCTCCTCTACCTCCTTCCTCTGTGCCCACGGGAGGCACAGACCCGAGGCAAGCCTTCTGGGAGAGCCTGCAGCCTCCGGTGCTCCCGCCTGCCCAGCCCAGCCCAGCCCAGCCCAGGCAGGAGAAGCTGCTCCGCAGGCACAGTATCCTCCTCCGGGCACTATCCCCTCCTTGTGCTGCTTGACCACCTTGGCCTTGCTGAATCCAAACAAGTCATCTAAACAAAACCTGCCGCTCTCGGTCCCTCAGTCATATGAGAAGCAACAAACATGCTGAGTTAAGTGCGAGGTAAGCAGTATTTTTGTTTGGTTAATGAGAATTGCTCATCAAATGAAAACAAAGAAGTGATTTACTGCAGAACTGGTACAGGTACTTGTTGCATAAGTACATTCCTGCATATTTGGCTACTTTAGGGATATTTTTTAATTAACAGTTTCTCCTCAGCTAAAGCAAACCATCAAAAATAAGGAAGGAGAAGTTTCACACAAGGACATTGCCGAATCCCTCAACTGCCAGCTATTTTTTTTCTTCAGGGAGGATTTTAAATTAAAAGCAGATTGCCTTCATTAGCGTTACCAGAAGCCATGTAACTGCCAAAGCTGACAGAAACACAACTGTGATTTGCAAATTTGGCAAGTGTCATTTTCTCCTTCGACAAATGTGGGTAATGTCATTCATATTTAGAGGGCTTTTGTGGGGGACACTGTGCAAAAAACAACTCCTTCCCCAGGAGTGGAAAAATCTCTCCAGATCAGCAGCTTAGCATTCTAGGGTGCCCAGGATCTCTCTCCTCGTTTATTTTGCAAGAAAGTGCATTGCATTAAATTTGTGCTGAGAATGGTCAGACAATAAGAGTGCTATGAACTGTCTTCTCTTGATGACTGAGTAGAATACAGTAGCAAGCCCATAATAAACATTTCATCACTGATCTTTGACACATAGCCAGGCTCAACCTTTCTGTGACATGTTGCAAGCCCTCAGAAGGCATTCAGCATGGCTTCTCACCAAAATCCCTATTCTCTTTACTACCTTTGATTTGAAAACATAATATCCTGATAGGAAAGTTACATTTCTACCAAGGACAACTGTGTTTGCAGGCTTCATAGCCTGCTCCGGAGCCTCAGCCTTGGTGATGAGGGGAAAGTCTTGGTAGTATTTTTATTCTCTTTCAAATTCCTGTGTGAATAGCTGCAGAACCAAGGGAAGCACGCATGAAGCCAGCCTGCTGGGGTGTAAGAGCAGACAGCAATGGATGAACAATCTGCTGTTCATTTTCAAGTGACTCCACATGTCCTGCTCCCCTCCCTGGTACATTGGTCTCCTCTAACTCCTGGTGTCAAGCTTTCTTCCTAAGACTGAGGAAAGCTACATGTACGTAACCAAAGTGTTTAAAAATACCCTGCTGTATTTTAGTTTGTGTCATATGCAACAGCGGATGTTGGCTTCAGGGGCTGAACTGAGTTGCTGACACAAAAGCGAAGCGATGGGGGTGACCCTGACTTGTGTGTTCTCTCTGGGGTCGGTGACAGCCTCCTCAGCACCGCCACCCCAGGAGCTGCCACTGCAGCACGGTGGGACGGCCAGCGCCTGCTATGTAGCGTTCACCGAATCTTCTGTGATGAAGAGATGACAAAAATTACAGGATGAAGAAATGAGAGAAAGGGGTAATCTCCAAACACAACCCACATGCTCTTGGGTACCCACTTGTGGCACTTGAGGCCACAGCACCCCCGAGGGAATGCAGTATTTACTCCCCCGCTGCAGCTGACACAGGAAGGTCTGAACACACTATTAGACTTCGCAGGAAGTCGTTTAACACAGCAAGAATTACCACAGTCACAAATGTGAAGTCTGTTTGTAATAATTAGGATTGTGCTACATATGATTTTATTAGACACTGTCTTATAATCAAGACAAAAATAGCTGTCTACATAGTAGTCACCAGTTTCTAAACTGTCTACAAATAAAGCAACAAAAGTAATGCAACACCAGGCATGGACCCAACCAAAATGATGTTAACCTATATTCAAGCTGCAAAGGTAACAGTGGTACGCCCACTGGTAACCTTCAATCTAACCGAGAGTTAAATGTTCAGTGACTCTGCAATTTTGGTTTGTATCTTCAAAAGAACCAGTGAATCCAGTTCTCTCTCTGTAGTCCAACAACCTTCCACCGTGAACAGAGTTCATTATCCATTGAACTAAACACTAAGTAATGAGTTAACAATAATTAAACTGAAGGAGATACAGATTAAAGAAATTTATTATTCCCTGATCAGCCAAGCAAATTGTTTAGATACCTGAATCAATGAGTAATGATGAAACAAAATAAAAACCCAACAAACCAAAAGAGCCAACAACAGGCTCATAAAAATCTGTTAAGTAAGACCCATGCATCTTCGTTAGGTTGAATGGCACAGCATTTTAATCAACAAAACACCCCTGTCTTTACACATCATGAGAACAGAGGCAGAATGTGGCCTTAAATTATGCTGTTACTGTTTATTATTCATATATCAAGGGACTGATGAAGATTTATGGTCCCATTGCGCTAAGTACTGTATAGTGAAATATAGAGCAATAGTGAGACTTAGTACTCCAAGACTTTATAATTTAAAGACAAATTACAAAAACAAGATATTATAATTGAAAGACAGTAATGCACAGATGGAGGTTGGAAATACAGACAGATTAAGCAACTTGCCCAAGGTCACACCAGGCACATGTGCCAGAGCAGAAAATTGAACTCAGATCTCTGGAGTACCAGCACAGGTTTTTACTCATGTAGGAGAACACTGCTTCTCCTCTTTGATTTCACCAGATGTCATATTTCATAAACTAATAAATAAGTTCAAAACCCACAAATGTTACACGGCAGTACTGTAAGGATTTCTTTTCACCCCTCCTCCTCTGACAACCTTAATTAATGAAAGAGCTTTACCTACATATATACCTGATTTGTCTGTATATGGCACAACTGCAGTATTTGCACAGAATCATAGAACAATTTAAGCTGAAAGGTCTTCTGGAGCTGTCTAGTCCAACCCCCTTGCTCAAAGCAGAACCAACTAGAGCAGGTGCCCCAGGGCCTTGTCCACTCAAACTATGAGTATCTTCAAGGACAGAGACAGAAATCCCACCACCTCTCTGGGTTCTTGTTCCAGTGTTCAGTCACTCACATTGAAAAAGTCTTTCCATGTATGAAATTAGAATTTCCCCAATTCCAACTTGTGTCCGCCACCTCCCATCCTGCCCCCATGCACCCAAGTCTACCTCCATTTTCTCCATTCCCACCCATTAAGTAGTTGCAGACAGCAATGGGATCTCCCCTAGCCTTCTTCTAGACTTTAATTCTCAATGCTGAACTAACCCAGATTTCACAGCTTCCCCTTGTCCATCACATACTCTAGCACCCTGACCATCCTGGTGGCCTGTCCCAGACTCCCTCCAGTACAGCCGTACCCCTCCTTTACAGGGTAGCCCAAAATTGGGCATTCCAGATGCAGTCCCACAAGCACTGAGCAGAAGGGTATAAGGCACTCCACATTTTTTTTTTTAAATAAAGCATGCAAATAGTTAATTTTCCTTAATTGATTATTGTATTTTAATTACACAAGCCCTGAATCCCTCAGTTTACAAAACAACACTGGAACATTCTTTTTGCTGTTGCAGGGGTCTCAGCACGTGCAGGCACACTGGGCTCTGAGAGCAACCGCTGCTCCCCTAAAGAATACTGGAAAGGGGTTTTTCAGATGTCTTTTCCTCTAGCTGACAAAGAGGACAGCCAAATCAGCCTGAGTGACGTAACATGCTCAAAATATATCAGTGATAGCAGGATAACACAAGACACCGTGTTGCTGGATACACATACATCAGCAGACATCATTAGGAATTTAAGTCCTAAACCCTGTCACAGAATGTACTGGTAACACTGAAAAATATTTAACTTATGCCTATGACAGGAGATTGTTTCAGTGCAACACAAACAGCAGCAGCAGTGTTACTTATTAAGACAAAACTCAAGCCCCCGGACAGCTGATGCAGGATGGTGGGAGAAGTGATACTGCATTTAAACATAGTGGCTTTCTTTCCTGGTTTACAATTGAAATGTGCCCTGAGTCAGAGGATATTTGCTCTCTGTTTATTTTAACAAGAGCAAAGTCACAGCTTAAGCTTTGCTTATTTATATTTGCTGGCACCTGTGAAGATCTCCCAATGAAAACTGTATTTTAATTAGTTCTGCAAAAGTGTTATGAACAGCTGGTTTAGGTTTCCCCTGAATGTACTGTCCCACAGAGCAGCAAAATCAGTCCACTCAGCAACAGGCAGCCATCCTGATACCAAAGGCATCTGCATGGCATGGAAGACACCCGGGGCTTTAAGTGATCCCACAACTGAGCAGCACAGTACCTCTGGGTACGGCAAAACAAACTGTCCTCCGTGCTGCTGTCTGGGATGGGACAAGCCAGTTATATGTTAGAAACAAGCATGGCTCTGCTTATAACTGCTCGCTTTCCTCTTGAGAGGTCACTGCACATCTGAACTCAGGCAGAGAAATCTCATTGCACAGGGACAGTGGCACAAGCAAGCTGCCATGGGAGCAGCCCCTCTGTGGCTTGGACTGAACCAGCAGCACCAGGAAGAAACAGACCCAAAACAGGCCACGTGCCCTCCTCGAGCTGAAGCCAAGAATGGTCCAGTCTACCTCTCCCAGAGCACGGGCTCAAGAGCTGCTTGTCAGAATTCCCTTGCCAGAGGTACCACCCCACATACAGGCACACACACACACACACACATATATATAAAACCCATTAGTTGCTTCCATTTTCTTGGCAATAAACCATAGTATCTCTCACGGTGTTATTTCACACAACAGCAGCAGTCAGCCTTTCAAAAAGACATAGCTGTGTGCCCCATCCCTTTCAAACACAAAATTGTTCTGGATTCTGGATGCTAATAGCACCTTTATACCAACACTGACAGTAAAGCAACTAGTCAAGGGAAACACTTGCCAGGTAAACCTAATCTAAAGAGCAATTTACAGCACTCTGCTTTGCTCTCCCACACCTAATTCCAACCCTCCACATCCCAATTAATTTTGACCACCTTGCATTAATGTGACTAATAAGTGGTATCACATATTATCACCCCATATAACCTCTAGCACACAGAATAATTTAAGCCACGCTTTCCACCCACAAACTTTTTCTGCCCCTAACATCTATGTGTGGCAGAGATAATTAAGTTATTGCTTACTGTTAACTGGTCAAGTAAAATCAGATACAGCCTCCTGAGACACAGAGAGTCCAACAGGCACTGTTCTAAATCACCTTAATGCAACGCCTAGAAAGAGGACAAATGCATAATGCCACCTGGGAAGACATAGCGTAGTACCTGATCACTGACCCGAGGACAGTACTGGGGACCAGGGGGGCACAGAGGAACAAGGGGGCGTCCCTGTAGGGACTCCACTGCCTGACGTGTTACAGAGATTCATGTGTATATTTATATAACGTCATATCACTTTTTGCTTATATGGGCTTAAATTCATTTAGGGAACATGCTAGTGGCAGATGAAAGGCAAAAGCCAAACTGGAACACTTCTCTGACCTCCCCAGGCACTTCCCCATCTCTTCTCCACACCAAACCCCCAAAGCAGCCGGGACGTTGCTACATCCTACCCCCATCAGACAGGATGGGACACAGGCCCCTGGGAGCCTGCAGCTGTGTCAATGGGACTTCTACCCATGGGTTCCCACTATTGTGCAGCCCTTCCTCAAATTCACAGCAGATGAGTCTCTAGCTATGGTTTGGCTTTAGAGAGCATCTCCAATAAAAATTCCAACCTCCTTCTCCCTCAACATGGAAGCCTCTAAGAGACCTCCCACAAATGAAAGGGGAGAGAGGGTTTTTTTTTTGCAGAGCTTGTCTGGTATTCTGTCACAAAGCCAAACAGATGTTTCTAAAATCTAAACTGGTTATACAACTGTTTTAAACTCATGCAGCTGTGCACAGCAAGCAACTGCATCAGGGGAGAAGACCACTGCTCTCTCTTAAGGCACTCATACATCTAGGGACTAGAGTTTAATAAACCAAACTTCCCATGAGTTATTCAAGCCCTCTCATTCCAATTTAGCGTTTATGGTAGAGGAAACTCCTGAAAAGAGCACACTGAAGGGGCTTTTCCAACTTCATGGTGAAAATCTGCATCCAGATGGGGAGTAGGATCCTGATCTCCCTTCTGCCAGACCCATGTGGTAATTACAGCACCCAGCTTCCACCATTCAGCTTATCTGGGGAGACAGCGGGAACAGACACGAGATGCTAATACAGCAGCCCGGCTCTGCCACTCATACAAGATTCCCTTTACACTATGCTTGGCCCTCACTTCAGAATCAATGATCCAAGCAAACCCCTGCAAACTTTATTGCAACAACATGGACTTAGGGCAGAAGAGACTGAAGTAGCCTCTTTTTATCTGTATTTTTTAAAAAAATGTAAAATTAATCTTAACTTCTGATAGTGTTTTTATTATATTTTTATTTATGAACAAAATTTACAACTAAAAGAACTTCTAAAATATTAATATTTTAGAAATACGCCTGTCTGCTCCAGCTAAAAAGCAAGAGACTTCAGTAAAACTAGAGGAAACACTTCACCTAAATTACACAGTATAATTTTACAATCCTATAAAATACCAATATTTGCAAGCCAAAACTATTTGTCATAGAGTATTTGCATTTTAGTCATATAAAAGATTGACTTTCTGCATAAGTACTATCATGGTGCTCCCTGAAACCACAATAAAACTTTTTCGTTGTTGTTTTCTTCTTTTTTCAACACTCCAGAAGAATGTATGGCAATTTAAAAAATTGTTTTAGTCAGGTTGCTAGCACAGGTGTTTATAACAGCTGCATAACTCTGTACTTTTGATTCATGCCGCACTGTATATGAAAAGGCACAAAAAATTAAATTAGTTTTATATTATCTATACAGTCAACACAATTGTGATTAATGTATTTTCTAAAACTCAGAGCGAGAGTGTTGTGAGGAACTGTCACAGCACTCTGCTTATTTGAATCATAAGGAAGAAAAAAAACCAAAACGTCTTCCATATCTGAAGATTTCCAAGTAAAACGGGAACACATTACTGGGCAGAAGTGCCTGACCCAGCTCACAGCTCTGTCACATATAGACAAGCATTTTAAGTGTCCGCAGTCTAAAGCTTCATTATTTTTTGCAGAACAATCTGGCAACAGAGGCAACCCGATTCCCTGGGAATTGAACGTTACTTACAGACAGGTTTCACCTGTCACGGGTATACATCACAGGAGAGGGCAGCCTGTCCTTCACAGGTAAGAGGGGAAATAAAGGAAATTTCCTGCTTTCACAGAGTTTTGAATTTTATTTATTTTTGGTAACTTGAGGGGAAACATCCTAATGCAATGGCAGCAACAGCAACTTTGTGCAAACATGATGGAAGAATCTTCAAGCGACTGCTATGAGGGTTCTTGCAAGCTTCAGGGTCTCCCTTCCCCAGGTCTCTTCCCATTGCGATGGGGCAGCTATCCTGACAGCTGTCAGGAAGACGCTGTCAATCCTCACTCCCCAGACAGAAAAGTGAGAATGTGACTTTTTCTGGGGAGATTTAGAGATGAAGAGACTCTGTGTAGACTTGCTGCAGGCCACCACCCAGGCAGATGGCAAATCTGCCCCAGCAAGGTGCCTACTGAACCACTGCTTCCTCCTCACCGTCGGCCTGGTAGTAAGTATTTGGAGGAGAAGCATTGGCAAAGGTGGCCCAACTCTGACCTAACTTGTACAGGTGGAAACAAGGAGGGACTTGCTTAGGATTTCTATAAAGACTCAACCTGCAGAAAGTTCAGGAAGGGCAGATAAAAGCCAGCACCAAGCGCCCTCCCCAGCTTTACTGTCACACCACCAGAAGTAGCACTTCCAACATAACACCTGATAAGGAGATGCTCTTCCACAGGAAAAGCCAAAAAGGTGACTCTACAAGTTTGCTACGTGTCTGCCGCAGTGCAGAACACTCAAGGGGATGCGGCTGGACCTTTGCACCTCTCAAAGGCAGTGGGAGCCAAGCCCTGCTGTCCCAGGCAGCAGCTGTGCAGCACAGCGAGCGGGGGGAGCTGGTTGGAGCCCCCCGCCGCTGCCGGACAGGATGCCTCGCCGAAGACAACTCTCTGCAGGGGGCTTTTATTACTGCTCCTCTGAGCTGGAGCAACACATGCACGTACCATCTTGGAAAGCTGCGTGCTGATTTCCTGCGTGACGGAAAGCGAGCCATCGCCTCTGAAGGTGACGTATGCCCTGTGCAGAAGTTCGGCAGAGCCAGCAGGGCAACTGCACGTCAGAGCACCACACTGCCTTGACACTATCCCCTCCGTACAGCTACCTGCCTGCTGGATGTGCACAAAAGCACCTCCTGGGACAAAGAAAGACAGACAATACATAGAAATATGTTGTGTTCAACAGGGGCCAGGGCAGTAAATAGAAATGGAAGCTGTGGATGCCCACAGAACTGGGATGTCCATTTCCCTGTTTTTCCCCTGAAATTCCCAGCCACTGTTTCCAGCTGAACACTGAAAGCAGACAAAAGTTCCCCCCCCGGCCAGTTGCCCCCCCCCCTCCCACGTCCCCTGCTTCCACAATCCCACAAATCAAGCAATAGGAACACCTGAGCTGCTGCCAGGAGACCCAAACCGCAGCACTGGCTCCCGTGCTGAGACTACTGCAGCAAGCAGGGTCAGGATTACTGCTCAGACCAACAGCTCTCTGTGGCTGGGGCCATCCTTTTACCCTGCCTTCACTTTCCATACTGTACCTAATGCAATTTGATGCTGCAATAAAAATAGATGATACTTAACCCCCCTCCCAAGTCTGATGGGCAGTGGTAGCAGGGTGTGGAGCCTGTGCTCAGCTGCTGCTGATGGGCAGGTGCTCCACGCCCTCTGTTTGCAGTTATCTTTGTTGTGACCTGCCAGGAAAAGAAAACCTCTGGCTCTGAACACACGTTTTTGATAATCAAGCTAGCAGCTTCCTCCCTGCCTTTGGTTAAGTCAAAGCACACTTAATTATTGAATTACCCAGAGGAATATATCTATCCAGTCCCCTCAATGTGAGACAATTGTACTGGAAGCGATAGAACATTAAACCAACTGTTTCACAATCCCTGCCAAAAGCCACACATCTCCTATCAAACCCATCCGGCGTATCCAGAGATTGACTGACATGCATTCTTAAACAAAGCAGGGCACTTTCAGGGCAAGAACAGAAAAAGGAGAGATGAGGTGAGCTCTACACTTTCACACAGCGCTGGTGGGGGTGTCTCCAGCTATACATGCATGCAAATTTTTTTGAAAAGAAAATATCAGGCTTTTGCTTCACCAACAAAAGAAGCTGTTGAAATAGTTTTGTCAGACACAGCTGATAAGGATAACTATGTGGTGAGAGCTTAGTCATCCATATTACAGTGACAGAAAGGCAGATTCTCTTAAAAATAATGTCAACACCACAAAACTCTAAAGAATATCAAAGTATAAAGCTTCCCAGGTTTCAGACACAGCTTAGGTAACGCTGGGTCTGCACAGGCTGCGGGTCGGTCGGTGACTAACCGCTAGAGGGAGCCCATTTTTCTCCATAAACCCAATTTCCAGAATTGTTTTGTATGCACACATTCTGCAGTCACAAATTACCAAAACAATCACTAAGTGTGAAATATGCAAATTTCCATGTATATTTTAAGTTAAATGGAAATGGAGATACACAGTTCAGGCACAGCCTCCTCTGACATGCACACCAATCTACCTGCCAGATGGAGAAAAAAACACAATTCCCTGTGTTTTGCCTCATTGGAAATAGCAGCCTAAACCAAGCAGGCTACAAGGGCCGTTCAGATTTGCCCCTAACAAATTCTTTAGTGTAAATGGGCTGATACTGCATTTGGGAGTTCACCAAAGAGCAGCTAACTTTGAGAAATGCCATCTGCCTTGAGCAACTACAACCCAAATATAACAACCACCTCAAAAAGTGTTGGAGCAACAGAGCATCCTCTTTCAGTTGAGGGGTAAAGATCTTTCCTTGGGAGTGGAGGAGCCCGAGATTTTATTTTTCATACCACAGATGCAGGTTTGCCCATCTTTGGATTTACATCTTCTGTACTGCTACTGCCAGAAGTTAAAATGCCCTCTAACATTGAGTTTCATTACTCCTCCAAATGGCTCTAACACATACACTTGACAATGTTTTCATTACAAAACCAAATTATGCAGCCTAAAAGCACCAAAAGATTAAAAAAAACTGTTCTGACTCCTTTCAGCTAAAGAACCAGGGAAGCGTACTCGTGAGATATGTGACTGGATGGGCAACAATATGGCCTGGCAAAGTCCAGCTGCCTTTATTCTGTGATTCCTCTTTTGCTGTGTTACACCCATCACCTGTGTCAACCGGCTCAACCTAGCAGTGAGCCAAGTCTAGGACAGCTTAATCTCAGAAATAAACAAACCAAAGCAAAAGCCTAGCCCAAACAGTGAGCAAAGGCCAAGCACATCCATGTCAAATCACAACTCTCAAGTCTTCTCCAGTACCTGAGGGAACTATCTGTGCTCAAGACACTGGGGAGCAGTCACCCATCCAGCATCAGTAATCCTAAACCACTCCACCAAGTCAGCAGACAGCTAGATCTCCTCCCCAAAGTGCCGTATTTTCTGCTGTAGGCTTGCTCTCCTGTCGCAAACCACGCTGTGAGCCCAAGAAGACCAGCCTTCAGTGCAGGCACTAAGTACCCCTAGGGCAGGGCACCTCTCTCCCTCAGTCACCAGAGCAGGGGACCCACGATGAGGTGATGGCTTCTGGGTAGCAGGAACGTGAGAAAGTAGGAACTGAGGCTTGCTACCTCCCGAAGACTCGAGAGGAAACAGAAGAACTGAAAGCTCTCCAACAGTTGTGCCGTATTTTGTAGCAATCACAGAAAGAGGGTGTGGGACACCCAGCTGGGGAGCAGGAACACTCTTCAACACACAGCAGAACTTTGCTCAAGTTAGTACGTCTTATGGAAGCAAGTGTCGTAACTTTCCCAACCTAAGGAATAGGGAGCATTTCCCCCAGTATTAGAAACTTTCTTCGATGCAGAGCTTCACCTGAGACTCTGGGTGCACGTCTGCTGCTCAGGATTACTAATATGAGCAGACGCTTGTTTCGTGGTTGGGAGTTTTGCCACTGACTTCAAAGCGGTGAGATATAACACCTTGCGTATGCCCTAAACACACTTAACAGCACCCGACACATTTAAAGTGCTTAGACACGTTAAAGGCATTGTATGACATTAGCAAAAAAACCAGCAACCCCTGTCTAGGTGGTTCACGAGAAACCTGGTAAGCCAAGAGTCTATCCCCGAATCAGATGGTTATCTATTAGCCAGCTCATAACTGTGCGACTGCTCCTCTAACTGATCTGCACAGTCCTAAGCAGGGACTACCTTCTGGTGAGCTCTGGAGATTTTACATTACTCATAATCCTCTTAAATCACAACAAAGAATACAGATTAGAAGTTGTAAAGCATGCAATAAGTGTTTTAAAAGCAACATAAACGCGGCCATCTCAGCCTGAGTCAGAGCCTGCATCATGGGAGCTCACTAAACTCCTTTTGAAGTCAAGCTCTGGGGCTGCGAGCAGCATGTGGTTTGGCTCCTGGTGCCGGGCTGGTGTGGCAGCAACACACACCAACCAGTGCCTGGAGCCAATTCAAAGCAAGACAGGAGCAAGGTCAGCCTAGCATGGCAGTACCGCTTCGGGGACAAGGCCGTGGGGCTAAGAAATTAGTTCTCCCCTTTGCTTCAGGGCAAGCACAGAAACAGAAGGAATTGCAAGATTTACTTGGCGAGTGAGAAAGTGAAGGGCTTTTGCCTCTAGAGGGTTTGGAAGTAGGACAAAAATGTGGTTCTTGGGGTTGCTCTTGAACCTCTCTGACAACATAGAGAAGACCACCTACAGTAAACCTCAGCACAGATCCAACTGGAGCCACCACCGAGCCACCTTCATCAGCATTTCTTAACTGAGCCAAAAGCTGTTGATGCGTATGCATTTACAGGTGTCGATCAGGTGTAACTTCACAAAGCTCCACACAGATTACAACCCCCACGGTCAGCAAGCTGAACTAACGCTGTTGAAACCAGCCTTAAGCAATGACCGAGTATTTTGACAAAACGTGGAATTATGAACTGCACGATCCTGTACTTACTACAAGTGGGGATAGCACAGGAGGGCCTCGAGACTCTTCTTTTTGGAAACAACAAAACTGGTGCCAACTTCCGCACTAACCTGCACAACCGCTAAAAAGCACACATGATACACAACACTACACTTTATTAGGAACAGTTCTGAGGTTAGTATTAAGGTACATCAATGTTTTAACTGTACTGGGAAAGTACTACAGCAATAGAAAACAGCATTCCTGAATAGGTATCAGTCAGAAGGTACACGTGATAATTACCAATGAAAATCATTATGTCCATTAACTGTTTTCAACATTGGGCTAATAATGCCGCAGGTTTATGTGTGGAACCTGATTCCTCTAGGCACTTCTTCATATTACTCTCCATGCAGCATTCCTCAAGTTTTTATAGCATTTATCTATAGAGTTTCCCTGTTCACAGTAACAGCCAGGGATGCCCAGTTTATACTATAATTTTAACTATGGTTGCTTAGGACTGCCAGCGTATAGGTTTGGAGCAACACACAGTAGGAAACAAAACTCCTGGTTCCTACAAATCTTTGTGTCCTTTATCACTTTTTGAACCCCAACAATTTGTAGGCACAAGATGTTTTACTTGCTGCTAACCTGTGATACGTGATACTTGTAACAGCAGCTCATGTGATCCTGAATGACTGCCCCCGTAGTACTACCTCCGCATACAATGCTGCAGCCATCTCCACGAATATTTGTAAACATTTAGTCTTCCAGGAACTTTCCTCTTGAAACATAACTACTACTGTATGCACATTTGTAATAATTAGATGCAAATTTATAAAAAGCCACTTTCTTGCTCAACTGAATTACTATTCTATTAATAGTGATGTTCAAATGATTTTTAAATTCTCCACTGTTTAACTTCAAGGACTGCTCATTTTATTTTGGAAATTTACTTTCAGGTGCAACTTGTAAAAGAAAGTATTAATTTGTTCACATTTATGAGATGTGTATATGGTTCAGCCCTTTCCATTCATGGCTCTGAAGGCGAATTAGTTTCCCTGGAAAACTACACACAATGAAATATTCAACGTGGGGCGTTCTGTAGCTTAGATGTGAACTACAAACTGCAATTTTAGTAGGATGTCCCTGTAGGTTGGCTTTGGCACGTACGCCTGCATGTTTTATGCTTTGTCTGAAGTAGGAAGCTCCCGCAAGTGAGGAGAAAGCTCTTGGATATGGGTCACAAGTTGGTGTATCAAAACTTGGACAAGAATTTAAAAAACCCAAAATACAATACCTCAGCATATTTTCCCCAAGCTTTCGAGAAAAAAAATGAAAAAAAAAAAAACCCCACAACATAAACTAGACCTTGAATATTCTTTGGTATTTCAGTAGTTTTCTGCAAAGAGTAAGAAATCAACCAAGATTTGTCCAAAATCAGAATGAAGACAAGAGAACACACTCTGAAGTAGGTTGCTCAGGTTTTCTCTATACTTTACAAGATTGACACAGGATCATTTTACTCCTGCTTCATTTTAAACAGGCAACAAATGCCATTTATAGGTTTGTTTCCCATCCAAAAGAAGATTAAGAGAAATCAATTCTCTCTCATAACCTTGTGGCATTTTCCAGCTCCAACACCAAAACCCATTACAGTCTGATCATCCTGATCTCTGAACCAAAACCCTGGAACCCTTTCAATTGAACAGAAGCAGCCAGACAATGAAAAAAAGAAAACCACCACTAAGCACTTGGTGCGATCCCCCCCCTCTCTCACAGCTTCGTTCACATCCCCGCCGCCAGAACGAGACCCCCTCCAGCCGGGCAGCAGTACGAGGGGTGCCC
>NW_010105674.1:3904-4323 GCF_000699245.1 Pterocles gutturalis | reverse complement strand
GGGCCACGAGGGTGAGTATCGCGGCGTTCCCCAGCAGCGTGGCCAGGTAAACGGCCAGGAAGAAAGCAAAGAGGAAGGGCTGGCCATGGGAAAAGGTCAGGAGTAGGAACTCTGTCACATGAGTCTGGTTCTCGCCTGCCATGGGGCCAGCGGGGTTGGTCTGTGGGCTGAAGGGAGCACTGGGAGGAAGAGGAGGAGGAGGCTGTGAGCCGGGGGACAGGGGCACAACCACCCCGGGACACGGGTTTCGCTGGCAGGACGGCTTTGGTCCTGTCTCCGTGGTGGTTGGAAGCTTCCCACACTGGGATTGTGCAGACACTAGGATCTGAGAGACAGGGAGCCGCTATCCAGCGTTGGATACCCACCTGCTAGAGAATCGTCACACAGAGGGGGCCAACAAACGCAACTCCTGATTGACT
>NW_010105674.1:0-3782 GCF_000699245.1 Pterocles gutturalis | reverse complement strand
CAGCCACTAAGCTGGCTCTTCCACAGCCACCGGGTTGGGGATGCAGCATCACTCTGCACCGGTTAAAATAATTCTTTTTTCTTTATCCTGTCTCCTGTTCTGCCCTTTTTGGGGTTCTTTGCTCTGCGATAACCAGCGTTTAGAAAAGCAGGGGTTTCAATGGAGCGTGACTTGCCACATGGTGTTTGCTGAGCCCCGGGTGCATTAAGCCATCAGGGATCTCCCCTGACCTTTCTTCCATCATCCTGGTTTGGTTTTCACCCCGACACAAGGGTTTTGCTACTGGCCTCTGGAGCTACACCAAACCCTGTCCACGTGATGGACGAGGCACGGGGAAGCAGTTATCGCTCATAACCCGCGGACGAGGGCTGCCGAAGGTGGTACTGGCGGCCAGGGCTGTTTCTGCCACCACGCCAGTGCCATGGAGCCCCGCAGACGCAGGCCAGGGGGCTTTGGTGGGCAACTACGGTCTGGCGAGGCTGCTGGAGAAATGGGGCTGAGAGAGCGGTTAAACACTGCCCGCAGTCCCCTTCTCCTGGGGCAGACCTGTCCCAGCCAGCCCTGGGCACGGGCTCACGCTGCGCTTAGCCAGTCTGAAACCGGTGCTGGGCGAGGGAAAAGCTGCGGAGAGGCTGGAGCTGACGCGTGTGACGATAAAGGGCAAACAGGGCTGGAGAGCACCAGGGCAGGCTGTGGTTGCCAGACAGTACAGGGCACCGGGAGAGCTGTGGATGGTCCTGGGGCTGTGCAGAATAGACCCCTGTTCTCCCTGTGCACCTTCTTCTTCGGCTCCATCCAGGTGCCTTGGCAGATGTCAGCACTCTGAGCCCTTCCCGAACCAGCAAACACGGTGACGGGGCAGCGGCCTGGCCGGGCGAGCAGCTGCCAGGAGCTGCGGCAGTGCCAGCGCTGGCTTCTGGCCGGTTCCCCCTGACAGCCCCGGGAGGCGTCTGGGTGCGAGGGAGGGCTGGGCATCACCCAGCTCTGGGATGCAGCTCCCTGTTCTTCTGACCTGGAAATTGTGCGCTTCCCAACAAGCCCTGCCTGCCTCAGTGCGGGGCTGCTGAGAGCAGCTTTTCCTGATGGCTAACTTCAACGAACCTCCTGTGCTCAGGCTTCAGCAGCGTTCCCAGACAAGCTGTCAATTCCTGTCGCTCTCCATTTACCCAACGTTACAGATGTCACCTGATGGCTGCGCAGCGTCCCGTTGCCATTATATAAGACTGAATATGACCAAAAAAAAAAAAAAAGCAAGCATTCTTTTCCTCTTTATAGGTGTGTTCTTAGCAACTGAGATCAATTGTCATGGCTCTTCATGAGATAATGAAACAACACGGTTAAATTTCAGGTTGGTAGCCCTGCTTTACACCCATTAATCTGTTTTTAATTTCTCTGTCCAAAGCTTTTGTCTACGTATCAGTCATGATTTCAAAGCGCTGAGCAGAGCGCTGAGAATTCACTGCTTCTGCTGGGAGGTTTTTTTCCTTGTAACTGCTTACTACAAGGAACTGTCAAAGCACTGTTAAAAAGTGTGTGCTTTTTCTCCTGTTGGAATTGCTGAAATGTCAGCTCTTGTCATTCATCATTTTCAGGTCTGTCTCTTCCGGGTTAAGGACCTTCTATTCTAACAGCATTTTCTCCTTGCTTCCACCTGCACACTGTGATCAGTATCAGTGTTTCTTAGTAGAAGAAGAGCTAAGTTCTGATTAATTTCTCTCTTAATCTCAATTTTTTCATTTTTTTTTTAATATTGAGATGAAAACTTTCAGTCAAAAGATTAATTCTTCTTTTCTTTCCCTAGCATAATGGCACCCAAGGCTGAGAAACCGCTGCTGGGCTGAGCTCTCCAGCAGTCTCCCAGATCAATGTCTTCTTTAATAGGGTTTTTTTTTTAATAATTGCTAATTGTGCATACATTGAACGGGTACGTAAGGACCATATCATCCAATACTCCGGAAACCTCAGCCCATCGCTCTTCCTTTAGCCAGCCCCAGTGGAAGTGGGGTGCATTCCGATGGCAGAACAGCTCGTTGTTTGTCCCGGCGTCGCAGCCAGGAGCAGGTGCCCAAGAGGGGCGAGAGCTGTGAGAGACCACAGGACCTTGCTGGATGCTCCTGCTACCGGCCTGTGCAGGAGCCTGCTGACTGATTGTAGTGCAGCTGGCACCAGCGAAGGTGGGGACCTGCTGTTACGCAGGAGGAACAGGGGACCTCAGGAACCAGAGTGATAAAAACAAGAATGAATGTAATAGCAGGAGGTTAGGTGGGTAAGGGCTGTTCATGCTCCAAACTGGGGCTTGGAAATAAGAGCAGGTGAGCAAGAGGCATGTGAGCCCATCGCAGGCTACCAATGAGCCCTTGGTTTGATGTAGGTACCCAGCAGTGACATGTAAGTCATCGTACCTGTAGCAGCAGAAGGGAATTGTTAGTTCCCCTGCAGGAGGGAGGGACAGTGAGGTCGGGAGAGCTGCAGATGATGCTCTCCCCGCGCTGACAAAGTCAGGCTGGGCCAGGCATGGAGCTGCAGGGCTGCAGCACAGCCGGAGGAGATGTGCAGAGGAATGACCCGAGTTTTTCACCGTGGTTTGTAGCAGCGTAGCAGTCAGTGGACACAGCCGATTGACAAGAAATGCCAGATTTGAACCCTTTGTCCTCAGACATCCTGTACACAATGAAACATGGCAGGAAAATCTCCCTTTCTCCCCTGGACCGCACACGAATGAGTCGTGAGAGAGCGTCCGCCTTGCCTCAGCTCCTTTCCTCTCTCTCACTTGCACTGAAGGCGATTTCTCACAGTAACTAATGACTTGCCAAGTGTTTCCCAGGACAGCTACACCTTTACCCACCTTTGCCCAGGAAGGCTGGACGGGGGCAGAGGGAGCAGCGATGCCATCGGTGCGAGGGAGGTGGCTGGTTTCTGTCACTCCCCGGCAGAAGGCAGGATCCCCTGCCCGCTGCAGTAGCGATGCACTACTCTGACCCCAGCTCAGCCCTTGTGCAGTCCCTGCAGCAGGTGCCTCATGTCACCACTGTGCTCTTTGGCTCAGCTCCAGCGTTTTGGGGTGCGTTATGTCACCCTTCCTCCCACGGAAGACCCGATGTGCCCTATGCCCGCCCCGGGATCCCAGCTGCTCCTGCTGGAGGCTGCAGCTTTCCTCTCCACACCACCACGTCCCGTTTGCACACAGGTGAGCAACAGAGAGCCTGGAGCCCATAGACAGGGGAGTTCCAGTCCTAGTCTGATGGCTGGGCTGGGGGACACAACACTAACAGGATTAATTTCTCCCAGAGAGGACTGGATTGCTTTGTTTGGAGCACCAGCAGCAGCCACCACCTGCTTGCACGTCCCAACCACCCTGGAGCCCTGGTGCCAGTGCAGGGCTTGCCCCAGGCAGTGCTGATGGCAGCCCCTGCATTTCCCCGCGAGCCCTGCCCTGCAGGACAGCAGCCCTGTCCCCCCGCCTCGCCCTTACCTTCACGTCCGAGAGCAAGCGGTGGATGGCACCCAGAGCTTGTCAAGAGGGAAAAACCATCAGCTCACCAGGTGCTGTCCAGTTCATCTCACCTGCAGGAGGAAAAGCCCCTTCGCCCTCCAGGCTTGTGGAGGAGCGGCTTTTAACCCTGCGAAGCCCTGGGGAGAGGCTGTCAGGGGTGGCTCTTGCTCAGTGTCGGTTTTTTTAGGCAGCCCCCCCCCAGTCAGCCTGCACAAGCGGGATCCGAGCCCACAGGACAAAGCCTCGCTGGCCCAGAACCCACCTTATCTCCTGTTCCGCTCCAGGCTGT
>NW_010105673.1:0-806 GCF_000699245.1 Pterocles gutturalis | reverse complement strand
CTTGATTTACTTTTCAGTATCATATTTACCGGGCTTTTTTTAAACAACTTTAAACATAAGACAAGGGTTTGTGGTCCTTACCTTTCCCATTGGTAACAGCCACGCTTACCAGAAGAACTGCAGGAGCTCAATCATATGTTATAACCTTCGTTTTTCTTCCCATCACCACCTTCCCTCAACAAAAGGATTTCAGGCCAGAGGTTGAGAGATGGCGATTTGATTCCCAGACTCGTGAGAGAAGGAGGGAGCAGAGACGAAGCAGAAGGTAAGATGTCCCACTGGAGGAAAAGGACCCACCTCCCCGCATGACTGTTCTTTAAAACACTAGCTCAGATGTAGATTGATATCAAAGATGTTTCCTGTCTAGAGCTGCTAAAAATTAGTCTTCATTCACTCTTTGCAGGGTAGCTTTCAGTACCAAAATAGCAGGCAATTTAATTACAGAATTAAAATCTCTCTGTTCCTGATGCCACTTCTCTGATGAGAGCTAGAAGGCCATAGACAGTCTTTTTTTGTGAGTAAATTGTCAGTTACCTTTCATGTGGTTGTTGGGATCTCCAGGAGCCATTTCTGAGAAATAGACACATCAGAAAAATGCACACATGAAAGAAAGAAACGGCTGTGTGTATTCTGACAATGAGTACATCCAGAGCAGGAAAAAGTCCTGCCATTTTGAGCATCACTTTTTAAGGTCCCAGTCTTTGCTTTTGTCCTGACCTAAAAATGTGTGACTGTGCTGCTTGTTTTATAATTCTTTCTCTGATTCTTCTCAGCAGACTATCATCACAGAATCACAGAATCACAGA